>NC_058416.1:41356625-41362433 GCF_002201575.2 Neomonachus schauinslandi | reverse complement strand
CACTTCATCTAAAACTAATGATGTAATGTATGGGGATTAACATAAGAATAAAAAAAAAATAAAAAAAAAAAAAGTAAGTCTGAATTAGTCCCCATTTGCTTAGGTAAGTGAATATCTAATTGTAGTCATTTGAGAATGTTATCTGTTTATTCTAAGATAGAGGTGTGAGGAAGGAGGTAGGGATAGCATTGGGCTCATTTTGTGGGTCTGTCAATTATAATTTCCATTAGGATGCTCTTTTTGCTCCATTATTAGAAACATGGTGATAGCATGTTTACTCTCTTCCCCAAACTAGGCTACCAGAACTTGACTCTCACTTTTAAGGAAGTGCTATTAAAAGATCAGTTATAGGCATCAGTGCGATCACCATCTTCAATGTCCAAGCTATCTCTAGGGAGCTACATATAAATGAGATACCAATATCCATCCTTTTTCATCCCTCCAATATCAGAGTCATATTCCTTAGCCATGGAACATAGCCATCCTCCTGTTACTCTTATGTATTACATAATATGTATTATGTATTAGTTCTCCAGAGTAAGAGAACCAATAGGAGATGATAGATAGATGATAGATGAGAGGAAGACAGATATATATATAGAGAGAGAGGGAGTAGGTAGGTAGGTAGATAGACATTATAAGGAATTGGCTCACACAATTATGGAGGCTGGTAAGTCTGCAGAGTCAGCTGGTGGTGAGGGAGACCCACGGAGAGCCAATGTTCCAGGTCAAAGGCCATCTGCCAGTGGTGCAGATGAAATCTAAAGGCAGTAGGCTGAAGAACTCTCTCTTATCCAGAGCAGAGTTGGTCTTTATATTCTAATCAAGCCTTCAATTGGTTGGATAAAGTCCAACCATATTATGGAGGGCAATCTACTTTACTGATTAAAATGTTAATTTAATCTAATGGTAGGGTCTGCCAATTTAAATGTTAACCACATCTAAAACACCCTAGTAGAAAAACCCAGAGGAATGTTTGACCAAATGTCTGGACACCCCTGGCCCAGGATAATGTTGATACATAAAATTAACTGTCACATCTTATAAACACAAAAACTATTTCCTTACCCAAGAACTACTCTGTAGGTATCTTAATGACCCAATTTTTGAGCAGTATGACCCAAAAAGTATTGTCTACGCTCCTGTGGCAAGGAATCTTAGAGTTCACACTTTGAAGTCTTGACTATATTTTCCTGAAGAGACAAAAGGGGAGACAAAAAAATGGTTGTGAATACAAAAGACACAAAGATAATCATAATCCTAACATTCATAATAACAATTTCCTTTCTTTTCTGTATTCTTTACTAAATGGGCGTTCATCCATCTACAAGTTAGTTTAATTAACTTTATATAAAATGAACTACCTTTGATATAATTTTTGCATCTTGCTTTTTTCATTTATTTATTATTTATTCTTTTTTAAAAAGATTTTATTTATTTATTTGAGAGAGAGAGAGAGCAAGAGTGGGGAGGAGCAGAGGGAGAGGGACAAGCAGACTCTGTGCTGAGCATGAAGCCCAACATGGGGCTCAATCCCATGACCCTGAGACCATGACCTGAGCTGAAATCAAGAGTTGAACACTTAACCAACTGAGCCACCCAGTCACCCCAAAATCACCTATTCTCATTTTGTTTAGCTATAATGCATTTATTTTTATAGTATTCTTAATTTTCCATAATATGAATGTACTATAGTTCATTATCCCTTTTACAGTCAATGAACATTTGAATGGTGTCTGGTTTTGAGTATGGAGAACAAGGTTGCTATGAACATTCTTTTTTATCTATCCTGGTTTTCTTATGCACACATACCTTGATGGCATATATCTAGGGTTGAAATTGATGGGCCTATGGTATCTGTATATCCAGTTTGACTGGATAATGCCAAACTATTTATAAAAATATTGTATCAGTTTATATTCTCACCAGTCCTGAGAGTTCCTGTAGCAATGTTCCTTGCCAACAGTAATTAATGCAAACATTTAATTTTGTCTATTTTGTAGTATCTCATTAAGGCTTTAATTTTTCTCCCTTATTTCCAATGTGGTTGATGATGTAGATTTTCTCATTAATGGCATGTCTATGCAAGTCTTTTCACCATTTCTCTTTTTTCTTTTTCCAGTTTTATTGAGACATAATTGACATTTACCATTTTTCTATTAGTTTATTTTGTTATTGAGTTTTAGAAATTCTTTACGTGTTAAGATTTAGTCCTTTGTCTTTTCTCTCTCTTTTTTTAATATCTTCGTTTTCTTCAGCTTCACTACTTATATCTAAAGTTTAATTTTATTTATTCCAGTAAGCCATTGAAATAAGCTTCTTTGAATAGCATTTCTCACATGTTTTGGAATAAGCTTTTATCTCTCAGATATTTTCTTTGCCCTATAATTTCTCTCCCCTTCTGTTGGAACTCTGTTTTAAGCTTATATTAGTGAATTTCTGCTACAAGAAATGATGACAGATGGATTACATCTACTGTATGTACTTCTTGCTTCTGCTGGATCTCACTAATATTTTTGGCTGAGTGTTGGTGTTGGTCACTGCCCTCAAAGCTTATTTGTAGAATTTTGTTGGGACTAAGATAAAGAATCTTCATCTGGAGAAGATCTGTGTTTGATTTTTCCATGCAACTGTGCACAAAATCAATTGAGTGCCACCTCACCCAAATGTGGCTTTAAGACACCCAGATTTTCTAGGCTGTGGGTGTCTGCTAGAGGGTTGGTGGTCCAGATGTAGCCACAATTTCTCAGGGAGCTTGTTCTTATCTTTACTGTAATATGTCTGGTTCATTTAATGCTAAAGAAAACAATGGCACAAAACAAAACAAGCAAGCAAAACAGAACTGACAAACAATTCTTCCTTGCAGGTTATTGAAGTCAAGGTACCTGGTGGCAGGTGTATATCAGGTTCATACTTACCCTGAGTGAGCATAGCTTCGGGTGATATCCTACCCTCAATGTTCTCACATCATGTGTCCAAGAGTTCTGTGAAACTTCTCTCCTGTGCTAACCCTGGGCCTTGATTTCTTATCTTTTCACTTTGTGAAACACACACACACTTCCCCTTATCCAGTGAACTGTGTCAAGGCAAAAGTGATGTTGGTGCTTGATACTGTACTTACTTTGATGGATTTGGGTCTGCCCCAACACTGGGCCTGGAAGTTCCCTTCAGTCTTGTCAGCTCTTCAGCATGATTAATTTGATATTTAAAGAAAAATC
Source organism: Neomonachus schauinslandi (assembly GCF_002201575.2). NCBI lineage: Eukaryota > Metazoa > Chordata > Mammalia > Carnivora > Phocidae > Neomonachus > Neomonachus schauinslandi. The sequence goes on along the minus strand of NC_058416.1, from coordinate 41,359,215 downwards.
TTTTTCTCAGCATTTTTAATTGTTTTCCAGGGAAGAGTTAGATTAATTAACTCAGCCTACTATTATTGAAAATAAAATTCTGTCATTTGTTTCTATATTTAATTTGGCTACATAAAGAGAATGTAATAGATCTTTATACAAGAAAATTATAATTCAAGTGAATAAATAGAGTCCATCTATTTACACATCTCTTTTACTTAATTTTCCCCCAGCTCTTGCCATTTCAATTATATTTATAAAGTAGTCTTTTTGCTGTTGTTGATTATATTCCTTATGCTGTGCCTTTTATTCCCATGACTTATTCTTTCCATAGCTGGAGGCTTGTATCCACCAGTACTTTTTCTTGATGTCACCAAATACTACTTACATGGGAAATACTAGAGCTATGCCTCATCTGTCTGCTTTTGTTGAAACTCTAACTTGAGTAGAGCCCTTTTGCTGAAATCTGTTTTCTCTCGGCCTACCTCACCCCCCAACCCCATTACCCACCTCCTTAGCAAGCCAGTGATAATGCTGGCTAGTGGAAAGATTCTTCCTCCTAAATCGTGTTCTCTGGAAATAATCTGTTACCTAGGAACAAAGCAGTCATTGGCCATTAGTGATAGGGAATAGGCTGACTTGGCTTTTGGTGAGAAATGAAGAATATTTTCCAGTTTGAACGCCAAATGATATTTTTTCAACCTTTTTACCCAGAAGGCATTTACTTTGTTGTCAGTACCTGTGTAATATCTTCACCTGGTTTCCTCTCCCTTAACACAAGTCCTCCTTCCCGCTCACTATTTCATCAATTGGACTCCATATGGCAATACTGGCATCATAATAACATTCTTATTATACTCTTATTATTATCCTTAGAGAATAATTCAGTGGTTATTTTCATGGTTATCTGGATTTTTCATCTGAAAGTTTTAAGAAAATTAAGAAAAAGCTTGTTCTTACTGGGGCTGTGACATGTCTTCAAATATAGCTAATCTATATATTCATTTGGAGTAAAAAGCTGATGTTCTCAATTCATGTCCATGTTGATAAGGTATCCACAGATACCCTTTGGGTATCGACATACTCCTGGTATATTTATGTTTACTGAATGAAATAGATGTTCTGCAGAGGTTTCCACCAGTCACTTTGATCAACTGGTATATCACCTCTTGTAAGAAATAATCTCCTTATGGATCTCTTTGGTGTTGCTCTTTTATTGCTTGAGAAAGGAATCACTCTATAATTGAAACAGGACTATATAAATTGTCTCTATTGTATTCTACTTCTGATAGACTAACACTTTCTTCATTACTCTTCCCTTTAACAATAATTATTAAAAACACACACACACACACACATCCTCTGTTCAACCTTTGAGGTCTTCGTGACAGTGAAATGACTCAGAGGGAGAAGCACATCACTTAGCGATATTCCACAGTGACACAGGGCTCTCCAGAAAACTCTGCTTGATGACGGCATGACAGTTTTTCCTGCCCCATACTGTCTGGTGACTATAAAAGAGACACAGTATATCTGGAGAAGGGCAATATAAAATAATTGGCTCCGGGCCAACCTAAGCTGCTTCATGCCATCAACCTCTTCACATTTGGATCCAAATTAAAATCTAATTTAGAGGGAGCTTAAATTAAAAAAGCACACTTAATTCCTTCAATTTGCAGAACTATTCCATTCCATTAGGCAACTAATTTCTACCTGTCAGATTTGGAATGAAAGTGGTCTCTCTCAGGAGGAAACTTTCCACTTGTAGTAATTAGGTATGGGGAGTCTGTGACGACACCCTTGTTTGATAGCTGTGTGTGGTTAACTCCCCAAGCTTAGGGACCCTTGGGTAAACGCAACTGAAGTGTCAGCTTCAATACTTGCCTGATAAGGAAGCTGAAATGAGGTTACATATTTCATAATTAAATAACACAACTACTTTAATTTTTATTAGAGAATCATGAAAGGTTACCTTATATAAAATCCAAGAGCATAAATTCCTTTGTTGATCTATGATTCTAATAAGCTCCTAAAGAAAATCTGAAAAGGTCTTGATTACAATTAGGTAAAAGCCAGGAGAATGCACGTGTTCAACAATATCAAAGTAATGAATGAAATCAGCAAGCGAGATGAACTGTAGTGCTATGTCAATCTCCTCTCTTTGATACTATTCTTCACTTGTGCAAGGTGGCAGGTTTTGGTGTGGAAACCTGAAGCTCGTAGACAGAAGACTGGAGTCCCAAGCCTTGCCACTGGCCCGAACACCTGACCTCACTTAGTTTCATTATTCTGACATCTACAAAGTGATTTTTTTTCTCAAATTCATCAGAGACTTAATGTTTTATAAATGTATGTGGTTGAACGCTTCTTCCCAAAATCATTTATCGTATTCACTGATGAATATAAAAGTTCTTGCTACTTTAAAGCTACATTTTACCATAAGCTATTTTTATCCAAACTGAATCTGAAAAAAACTGTTCTCATCACTACTCAATCTTCATTATAAAGCATTTCTTTTGTTTCTTCCTTTTTTTCTCCATTTCTTCTTCCTTTCTTTCTCTATATTCTTTCTTTCTTTCTTTCTTTCTTTCTTTCTTTCTTTCTTTCTTTC
>NC_058416.1:41116725-41356615 GCF_002201575.2 Neomonachus schauinslandi | reverse complement strand
TTCTTTCTTTCTTTCTTTCTTTCTTTCTTTCTTTCTTTCTTTCTTTCTCTCTCTTTCATTATTCTGATATAGGTGCATGAAGCAGCTTAGGTTGGCCTAGAGCCAATTATTTTATATTGCCCTTCTCCAGATATACTGTGTCTCTTTTATAGTCACCAGACAGTATGGGGCAGGAATGATAATTCCCGAGATATGGGAATTATCAGGGAGAAATAAAAAAATGACCCTCTGTGGAATATTTCAGGGAGTTTAGATATTCACATATTCAGTTACAGAAAATATTATTCCAAAAGGAAAGTATGTTCAGTGATGTTTAAATTCAAACTGGTTGTTGTTTTAGATTAAATGTGTCTTAAAATACAAGTGGGTGTGGGTTACTTTAACTTAAAGAATTTATAAATATTAAGACCAATACACAAAAGATGTGGGGGCAGAAGATAAAATTGTAATTTTAATGGACAGGGACATTTTTGTTTTTTTATTTTTTAAAGATTTTATTTATTTATTTGAGAGAGAGAGAGAGAGAGTGAGCATGAGAAAGCAAGTATGAGCAGGGGAGGGGCAGAGGGAGAGGGAGAAACAGACTCCTCGCTGAGCAGGGAGCCTGATGTGGGCCTCGATCCCAGTACCCTGGGATCATGACCTGAGCTGAAGGTAGCTGCTTAACTGACTGAGCCACCCAGGTGCCCCTTGACAGGGACATTTTTATATACAACTTAAATGTGTTCATAATTTTAAAATATCAGTTAAAAAATATTTGAAAATCTACATCAGAGTAGAATGGACTTTGCAATCTTTAAAGTATGAAAGTTCTTCACATGTCAACTGTGGTAGATTTTGTTTTCAGCACCTTTATATCCTGATTGTCTGAAGGAAGATGAAAAATGATTCATAATGTTCACACAGAGATCTTTCATTTCCAAATTATTTTCACATAATTAATTCAGAAGTAAATGACTGTATTTAAAATACAAACAACCCAAAAAAATCAATGATAACCTTTGAATATAGGGCAGGAAGTAAGACTTGTTTTTTTTTTTATAGCATTAAATGTGTATATATATATATCTCCAAAGAAGATATAAAAATGGCTAATAAGCAAATGAAAAAATGCTCAACATCACTAATCAGCAGAGAAATGCAAGTCAAAACTACAGTGAGATACCACCTCCACACATAGGACAGCTACCATCAAAAATCACAAAACAGTAAGTTTTGGTAGGCTGTGGAGTAATTGGGCACTAGGGGGAACATAAAATGGTATGGTCACTTTGGAAAATGGTATGATGGTTCCTAAAAACATTAAAAATAAAATTATATGAACCAGGATTTCTACTTTTGAGTATATACCCCCCCAAAAAATTGAAAGCAGGATCTGGAAGAGATACTTGTATACCCCTGTTCATAACATCATTATTCACAATAGATAAAACGTGGAAGCAACCTAAATGTCTATTGATGGATGATTGGGTAGGCAAAATGTGGAGGTACATACAATTGAATATGATTCAGTCTTAAAAAGGAAAGAAATCCCTATATATGCTATGACATAAATGAACCTGGAAGACATTATGTTAAGTGAAATAAGACAGTCACAAAAGAAAAAAAACAAATACTGTATGATTCCACTTATATAAAATACTTAGAGTAGTCAAAATTATTCAGTTAGATAGTAGATTAGTGGTTGTCAGTGTCTGGGGGAGAGAATAACAGGGAGTTATTTTTTAATGGGTATAGAGTTTCAATTTTACAAGATTAAAAAGAGTTCTGGAGAGGGAGGGGGCAATGGTTGCACATCATTAATACATTTAATACCATAGAACTTACACTTAAAAATGGTTAAGATGGTAAAAAAAAAGTGGCACAGAAATGATATAGTATTATATAGAAATATTTCAAACTAATTCATGACAAAAAGAAAGAAAAAGATGTGTGGATATCCATCTGACCCCAGGAAAACTACACTCTCCTTTAAAAAAAAAAAAAAAGATCCCATATAAAATGTTTATTACATAGAAAAGGAATTCCAGTTTACATAATAGTTATTTTTTTAGTAATCAGAATGAACACAAGTGAAAGAGAGGGAGATAGAGAAAGAAGAGTTGGATAGAGGGAAGATTTTCATAGTAGAACAAGTACCAAAAGCAACAGATTCATTAACTTAGGTGTGAATTATTGCATCTTTTGAGAAAGCAGCCTGTGAACTTAAAAGTCATAAAATATATTCACAATAATTGATACTGTATTTTCATGTCTCAAAATCTATTTTGAGGGAAACCATCCTAAACATGTACAAAATTTTCAACACCACAAATATCCAGTAAAGTGACATTTATCTCACTGAATAACGGTATATTATCTAACATAATAGTGTGATTTTTAAAATTGCAAGATACTGTTAGTTGAATTTTTAATAACACTAGAAGGTGATTAATAAATAATACTTTTGGGGTGGCTGGGTGGCTCAGTAGGTTAAGCATCTGATTCCTGGGCTCAACTCAGGTCTTGATCTCAGGGTCGTGAGTTCGAGCTTCACATTGGGCTCCATGCTGGGCGTGGAGCCTGCTTAAAAAAATAAAAATTAAAAAATAAATAAATAAAATACTTTACAAGCAGAAAAGTAGAACAGATTCTAATATGAGCTAACATACTCTAGTAGAATTCTAGAGGTTTATATCAAATATTTGATATATCAAAATGCTAACAGTGGTTTTCCCAGGGTGTGGAATCATGGATTTTTGTTCTTTATACCTTGTTATGTTTTCCAAAGTATTAATGAAAGAATTTCAAACTTTTTAAGGCTCAAGTGATAAATGCCCCAAACTATTTATAAATGTGACTCAATTAATTGACTTGTGTTACATTTATAAACATAGGAATTTCAAGATATCAAATTTTGAATAAAATATGTACACCTGTATGTACACTTGACATGTATAATTATTTCCTTTGATATTCAATACAGCATTTTTCTAATATTAAACAAGAGATCATTAACAATGAGAAGCTCTATAAAAAATCTAAATTAGGACACAATTTTGTTATTGTTAAGAAAGCAATGCAAGCAACTGGATATTTGAGATGATCTCAGCTTCCATTATCCTCGGGGGTTTTTGCATTCTGGCTTTGGTGATCACTCAGTGGAAAATTGATGTTGGATAGGTTGGAATAAGATCAAGTAGGAAAAATAACAAAATACTCCAAATCATCAAAAGAAAAACTGAAAATGTCTTTCAAAACAATATATACAAATCTACTATTATCCACGTACTAATAGTGTCTTAAACCACCTCTACATAACATTTTTTTGACATTATTGAAAACAGTAAAGTAGAAAAAGATAACTGTAACACAACAAAAAGTATTTGTTAACTAAAAATCATAAGGAAATATAAAATTAATTTTAATAAAAGAGTTAACGGTTATCTTGAAAATCACAATTACGTAAAGCAGATTCTCTTTCATAGCTGACTTCATCAATTTGGGAGATGATTATATTAAACTACCATCTCTGCCTAATGAAAAACAAGTTTTCATAGAAAAATGTCATACTAGCTCTTTAATTGGCCCTTAACAATAACAAAATAACAAGGATCATATCAAATCTTTAAAAAAAAGCATAGGGGGCACCTGGGTGGCTCAGTTGGTTGGGCGACTGCCTTCGGCTCAGGTCATGATCCTGGAGTCCCGGGATCGAGTCCCACATCGGGCTCCCTGCTCGGCGGGGAGTCTGCTTCTCCCTCTGACCCTCCCCCCTCTCATGCTCTCTCTCTCATTCTCTCTCTCTCAAATAAATAAATAAAATCTTTAAAAAAAAAATAAAAAAATAAAAATAAGCATAGAAATGCCACTGATTTCTGTGCATTAATTTTATATCCTGCCACTTTACTGAATCACTGTATGAGTTCTAGCAGGTTTGGAGTGGAGTCTTTTGCGTTTTCCACATAAAGTATCCTATCATCTGCAAAGAGTAAGAGTTTGACTTCTTTGCCGATTCGGACGCCTTTTATTTCTTTTTTATGTCTGATTGCTGTGGCTAGGACTTCTAGTACTATGTTGAATAGCAGTGGTGATAGTGATAGTGGACATCCCTGCCGTGTTCCTGACCTTAGGGGGAAAGCTCTCAGTTTTTTTTTTTTTAATGTTAACATAATCACCATACATTACATCATTAGTTTCTGAGGTAGTGCTCCATGATTCATTGTTTGTGCATAACACCCAATGCTCCATGCAGAACGTGCCCTCCTCAATACCCATCACCAGGCTAACCCATCCCCCCAACCCCCTCCCCTCTAGAACCCTCAGTTTATTTCTCAGAGTCCATCATCTCTCATGGTTCTTCTCCCCCTCTGATTCCCCCCCCTTCATTTTTCCCTTCCTGCTATCTTTTTCTTCTTCTTCTTCTTTTTTAACATATAATGTATTATTTGTTTCAGAGCTACAGGTCTGTGATTCAACAGTCTTACACAATTCACAGCACTCACCATAGCACATACCCTCCCCAGTGTCTATCACCCAGCCACCCCATTCCTCCCACCCCCCCACCACTCCAGCAACCCTCAGTTTGTTCCTGAAATTAAGAATTCCTCATATCAGTGAGGTCATATGATACATGTCTTTCTCTGATTGACTTATTTCGCTCAGCATAACACCCTCCAGTTCCATCCATGTCATTGCAAATGGCAAGATTTCATTCCTTTTGATGGCTGCATAATATTCCATTGTATATATATACCACTTCTTCTTTATCCATTCATCTGTCAATGGACATCTTGGCTCTTTCCACAGTTTGGCTATTGTGGACATTGCTGCTATAAACATCGGGGTGCACGTGCCCCTTTGGATCACTGCATTTATATCTTTGGGGTAAATACCCAGTAGTGCAATTGCTGGGTCATAGGGTAGCACTATTTTCAACTTTTTGAGGAACCTCCATGCTGTTTTCCAGAGTGGCTGCACCAGCTGACATTCCCATCAACAGTGTAGGAGGGTTCCCCTTTCTCTGCATCCTTGCCAACATCTGTCGTTTCCTGACTTGTTGATTTTAGCCATTCTGACTGGTGTGAGGTGGTATCTCATTGAGGTTTTGATTTGGATTTCCCTGATGCTGAGCGATGTTGAGCACTTTTATATGTGTCTGTTGGCTCTTTGGATGTCTTCTTTGGAAAACTGTCTGTTCGTATCTTCTGCCTTTCTTGATTGGATCATTTGTTCTTTGGGTATTGAGTTTGATAAGTTCTTTATAGATTTTGGATACTAGCCCTTTATCTGATATGTCATTTGCAAATATCTTCTCCCATTCTGTCGGTTGTCTTTTGGTTTTGTTGACTGTTTCCTTTGCTGTGCAAAAGCTTTTTATCTTGATGAAGTCCCAATAGTTCATTTTTGCCCTTGCTTCCCTTGCCTTTGGTGATGTGTCTAGGAAGAAGTTGCTGCGGCTGAGGTTGAAGAGGTTGCTGCCTGTGTTCTCCTTTAGGATTTTGATGGACTCCTGTCTCACATTGAGGTCTTTCAACCATTTGGAGTCTATTTTTGTGTGTGGTGTAAGGAAATGGTCCAGTTTCATTCTTCTGCATGTGGCTGTCCAATTTTCCAAACACCATTTGTTGAAGAGACTGTCTTTTTTCCATTGGACATTCTTTCCTGCTTTGTCAAAGATGAGTTGACCATAGAGTTGAGGGTCCATTTCTGGGCTCTCTATTCTGTTCCATTGATCTATGTGTCTGTTTTTGTGCCAGTACCATGCTGTCTTGATGATGACAGCTTTGTAATAGAGCTGGAAGTCTGGAATTGTGATGCCACCGGCTTTGCTTTTCTTTTTCAACATTCCTCTGGCTATGCGGGGTCTTTTCTGGTTCCATACAAATTTTAGGATTATGTGCTCCATTTCTTTGAAAAAAGTGGATGGTATTTTGATGGGAATTGCATTGAATGTGTAGATTGCTCTAGGTAGCATTGACATCTTCACAATATTTGTTCTTCCAATCCATGAGCATGGAACGTTTTTCCATTTCTTTGCATCTTCCTCCATTTCTTTCATGAGTATTTTATAGTTTTCTGAGTACAGATTCTTTGCCTCTTTGGTTAAATTTATTCCTGGGTATGTTATGGTTTTGGGTGCAGTTGTAAATGGGATCGACTCCTTAATTTCTCTTTCTTCTGTCTTGTTGTTGGTATATAGGAATGCCACTGACTTCTGTGCATTGATTTTATATCCTGCCACTTTACTGAATTCCTGTATGAGTTCTAGCAGTTTTGGGGTGGAGTCTTTTGGGTTTTCCACATAAAGTATCATATCATCTGCAAAGAGTGAGAGTTTGACTTCTTCTTTGCCAATTTGGCTGCCTTTTATTTCTTTTTGTTGTCTGATTGCTGTGGCTAGGACTTCTAATACTATGTTGAATAGCAGTGGTGATAGTGGACTTCCCTGCCGTGTTCCTGACTTTAGGGGGAAAGCTCTCAGTTTTTCCCCATTGAGAATGATATTCACTGTGGGTTTTTCATAGATGGCTTTTGTGATATTGAGGTATGTACCCTCTATCCCTTTACTCTGAAGAGTTTTGATCAAGAAAGGATGCTGTACTTTGTCAAATGCTTTTTCTGCATCTATTGAGAGGATCATATGGTTCTTGTTCTTTCTTTTATTAATGTATTGTATCACATTGATTGATTTGCGGATGTTGAACCAACCTTTCAGCCCGAAAGGGGAACCCTCTTACACTGTTGGTGGGAATGCAAGCTGGTGCAGCCACTCTGGAAAACTGTATGGAGGGTCCTCAAAAAGTTGAAAATAGAGCTACCCTATGACCCAGCAATTGCACTACTGGGTATTTACCCCAAAGGTACAAATGCAGTGATCTGAAGGGGTACATGCACCCCAATGTTTATAGCAGCAATGTCCACAATAGTTAAACTATGGAAAGAGCAAAGATGTCCATCAACAGATGAATGGATAAAGAAGAAGTGGTATATATATACAATGGAATATTATGCAGCCATCAAAAAAACCACAAAATCTTGCCATTGTCAATGACGTGGATGGAACTGGAGGGTATTATGCTGAGCGAAATAAGTCAATCAGAGAAAGACATGTATCATATGATCTCACTGTATGAGGAATTCTTAATCTCAGGAAACAAACTGAGGGTTGCTGGAGTGGCGGGGGGTAGGAGGGATGGGGTGGCTGGGTGATAGACATTGGGGAGGATATGTGCTATGGTGAGTGCTGTGAATTGTGTAAGACTGTTGAATCACAGACCTGTACCTCTGAAACAAATAATACATTATATGTTAAAAATAAAAAAAAGAAGAAGATAGTAGGAAAGAAAAAATGAAGGGGGGAAATCGGAGGGTGAGACGAACCATGAGAGACTATGGACCCTGAGAAACAAACTGAGGGTTCTAGAGGGGAGGAGCGTGGGGGGATGGGTTAGCCTGGTGATGGGTATTAAAGAGGGCACATACTGCATGGAGCACTGAGTGTTATATGCAAACAGTGAATCATGGAACACTACATCAAAAACTAATGATGTAATGTATGGTGATTAACATAACATAATAAAATAAAATTTAAAAAAATAAGAATAAACAGCCAAATTCACAATCTTAGCTTAGTTTAATATGTGAATAATCAACAAACTTAATGAAGAGAATGTGTAAATATACTCTAAGATCACAGCTATTCATTCTTCTGTATTTGTGAAATTTTTGCCAACATAAAACATTGACAAACATAGTAGCAATGTGGATAAAAGTGAAAATTTGTTACCGAGATACTTTTTTATTATTCAATAAGAATGTACACAGACAAGAAAATAATCTGTACTTCTATTTTGTTTTTTCCAACGTTATGAATTTCTCAGATAAATATGCCAATTATTCTTTTATTTTTTTAAGATTTTATTTATTTATTTGACAGAGAGAGACACAGCGAGAGAGGGACACAAGTAGGGGGAGTGGGACAGGGAAAAGCAGGCTTCCTGCAGAGCAGGGAGCCCAATGCGGGGCTCGATCCCAGGACCCTGGGATCATGACCTGAGCTGAAGGCAGATGCTTAATGACTGAACCACCCAGGCACCCCATATGCCAATTATTCTTAATATAAATACATTTCTGGGATTACCTGTCCTTGAAGTCAGGGTATCTATTTCTTTCCCCTAAATTTGATCAGATAGCACAACTATGACTAAACTTCAATTTTACCATTTAAATTTATCCAAATATTTTAATTCGTATTTGTCAAACTGAAGGACAATGATTGAAGTCAAAATATGTTTTAAAGCAATTCAAATTAGTATTCAGATTTATTTATAATACCTCCATAAGCCTATGTAAAAAAGAAATGCAGACCTAAAAAGTATTTTAGTGAGTATTATTTTCCTATGTCATGTTTGCCTTTCTACTGAATAGTTTTAAAATCCGGATCAATTTTCTGTAGGAGGGAAAATTGTAAGAATGACTTTATTAAAAACATGTTTACATAGCAGAATATGACTTAAAATTCTGGGAAATCTTAAAAAGAGGAAAGGCTAAAATTTTAAATTATGTTATGCATGCATTAAATGGTGAGGGTTTTTTGCAAATTTGTAATGATTGATCTGCACTCTGCAGTTTGTCCCCTGACTGTTGAAGTTTCAAAGTTATCATTTAGCCTCTCAGCGTCTCAGCTGATTCTTCCAGAACTAGCAAAAGTCCATGGGGAAAATACATCTCAAAGGCAAGCCTTATTTCTCTGATTTTTTTCTTTTTCAGGATCTTGCATTTGTAATACACTGTTGAGATTTTCTGTGGGATCTCAGGAGGAGGATTGGTCTACCTTCCTTTTCCTTCATTGCCAGAAATAGAAGCCAATATAATGTTTTGTAAAACTTTATTTTCTTATACTTTATGTTTAATCGAAAACTAGGATAAGTTGCCTCCCTGGCAAAGTGGGTGTTGTTCAAACTGACTAACATTTTAGAGGTCACAACTCTAAAAATACCTACTTGTCTTTAAGGGTCAGCCTGTGTACCCAGAAGAACCTGGTAAGTAGATTAAATTTTGAGCTATAGCATAGCTCTGCAATATCGAAAACAGTGAACACACAGAGATTCTGTGCTAATAGGAGCTCTATCTAGTCACAACAAAGTTCTAGAGGCTGATCCTTAATTTTACTCTCAAAATATTAGAGAAAGTTAACTGGAGAGTGTCTTTTAGCATTCAAAGATTAAAAACTGACTTAACTTAAAGGGGCCATTTTTACCTCCCAAATAACTTTTTTTTGTTTTATTATGTTTTGTTAATCACCATACATTACATCATTAGTTTTTGATGTAGTGTTCCATGATTCATTTTTTTGCATATAACACCCAGTGCTCCATTCAGTACGTGCCCTCCTTAATACCCTTCACCAGGCTAACACATTCCCCCACCCCCTCCCCTCTAGAACCCTCAGTTTGTTTCTCAGAGTCCATAGTCTCTCATGGTTCGTCTCCTGTCTCCCCCTCCAATTTCCCACCTTTCATTTTTCCCTTCCTACTATCTTCTTTTTTTTTTTTTAACATATAATGTATTATTTGTTTCAGAGGTACAGGTCTGTGATTCAACAGTCTTACACAATTCACAGCACTCACCATAGCACATACCCTCCCCAATGACCATCACCCAGCCACCCCATCCCTCCCACCCTCCACCACTCCAGCAACCCTCAGTTTGTTTCCTGAGATTAAGAATTCCATCCCAAATAACTTTTATATATAAAATACCTCTCTTTGTCTTGATTCTTAAGTCAAATCCTTATTGGAACTCATGGGGTCATCAGTGGAAACAGGAATTGTTTGAAAAAAGAGGCTCACAATTACTAGTGACTAATATTTTGTTACATGTTTCATACTTAAAAATATAACTATGGTCATCATTCTTATACAAAACTCTTTCATATATGAATACGTTATAAGAAAGTTTAATGCTGGCTTTTTGAATGGCAAATTTGGTTCAGCGGATGAAGAAATTTGCTGGAAAAAAAGAACAGTTGGTTGAAGAACACTGTCTTACATGTTCAACCTAATCAATGTATTAAAAGAAAAACAATCTCATATTTCCTGACTGTGACTTCTTCATATTTATTAAATTATGCCATCTGTTACTTGACTTGCAGCTACAGCATGTGATAAACTAGAGTCTCTATGGCCAGGCCAATGATACCATTTAGGAAGCTGAGAGCAACAGCAATGAGAAAAATAGTACAAACAAGTTGGTTTCCACCCTCACTTCCCCTCCAATTGTCTGTCTCTAATATTTCTCAGGAGGGCGTGTGAATGTGTGCATGATATGTTTGTGTGTGTTTGACAGAAAAGGCTGTATGGGAGAGTTAAGGAGGTACTTTTAAATCCAGAATGGTTGGTGTAATAGAACAATGAGCTAAGCTGATAGGACTGAGTCATCTTTGTTGCATTTTTGTAGATTTCACAGACAATTTTTCAATCATCAGGGTCTATGTATTCTATACATATATACATGGACTATATATTCCTCTTCACTCTTGTCCTTCTACCTGGCTTCCTGAAAACTGCATACATTGGCCAGTCCATGCTCTTGACTAGCATTGAGGACTTAACTGCTCATGATACAGAATGTAAATGCTTAATCCTCCAGCTAGTTCCAATAAAGATTCCTCCAACATATACTCAAATAAATTTAATAAGAAAGAAAAGATAGGGGGTGCCTGGGTGGCTCAGTCAGTTAAGCATCTGCCTCCAGGTCAGGTCATCATCCCGGGGTCTTGGGATCGAACCCTGAATCGGGCTCCCTGCTCAGCGGGGAGCCTGCTTCTCCCTCTCCCTCTGCTGCTTGCCCTCTCTTGCTCTCTCTCTCTGACAATAAATAAATAAAATCTTAAAAAAAAAAAGAAAGAAAAGATAATGAGCAATAATGGAATAGCACAACTTTGCAATAAAATACAGTTTATTTTTGCTTTGAATTTCTGTCAATATCAAAAGTCACGTGGGGGACCTGGATGGCTCAGTCTGTTAAACTTCTGCATTCGGCTCAGGTCATGATATCAGGGTCCTGGGATCCAGCTCCTCATCGGGCTCCCTGCATCAGGGAGTCTGCTTCTCCCTATTCCTCTGCATGCTTGTGCTCTCTCAAAGAAATAAATAAAAATCTTTAAAAAAAAAAAAGTCACAAACTAATGGACAATGTGAGAGACATGACACAATGAAGCAAAGAAAAATCTGCTTCCTTTTATTTTTTATTTTTTTAAAGATTTTATTCATCATTTTCTTTGGAGAGAGAGAGAGTGCGCGCATGAGCAGGGGGAAGGGCAGAGGAAGAGGGAGAGAATCTTAAGTGGACTCAGGACTAAGTGCAGAGCCCAACACAGGGCTCCATCTCACAACCCTGAGATCATGACCTGAGTTGAAACCAAGAGTCAGACACTTAACTGACTGAGCTACCCAGGCTCCCCTGCTTCCTTTTATGGAAAGCAAAACCTTAGGTTGAAATAGTCACTCAGTTCATTTGTTGAACACCTGCAGAAACTTATACCCAAAACATAATGTGATCTGAGTGCTAAAAACCCATTCTCAATCACATTCTTTTTTTTTTTTTAAAGATTTTATTTATTTATTTGAGAGAGAGAGAATGAGAGAGAGAGAACACCTGAGAGGGGATAGGGTCAGAGGACGAAGCAGACTCCCTGCCGAGCAGGAAGCCCGATGTGGGACTCGATCCCGGGACTCCAGGATCATGACCTGAGCCGAAGGCAGTCGCTTAACCAACTGAGCCACCCAGGCGCCCCTCAATCACATTCTTGACCCTATGTTTGGCTTCAGGTTAGAGCCATAGGTACAAGAAAATGGGGCGGAAAAGTCAATTTTTCCCTTTCACACTGTTGAATTATAACGTTTTGTTGAACATTTGGGCTACATAGATTTTATAATAGCAAATTAGCAAATCTGTATTGCTACAGCTAACACAAATCTTTAATTTAATATTCTGTATTGAACAAAGAAATATTTCCATGACATTTCATTAAGGAGGTTATCAATTTGATTATTGTGGTATTTCTGTGACACTTTCTTAGGTACAATATCAATTTGATTGTCATAAGTCAAACTGATTTAGAATTTAGTTGATTTTACTTAATAGATTATTTTAATTTAAAAAAGCTGAGAGTCAAATCAAAAACCATAAAAATAAGTTTTCAGGATTTTTAATTAATCTGACAGTTCGGTTATGTTATTAAAATTGAATGGTTTTTCTCAAAAAGTTAACCCTTCCCTCTCCATCCAACCAAAGTGGAAGACAATGGACCTGCCAAAGGAAATGGCCCCAGAATTACTCCTGATCCATGGATATGTTATAATGAACCACTAACATGTAATTTAAAAGAGTTTTTAAAGTGAAACCATTTAGTGAGCATTTTGCACTGCTTCCAATTATCTGCTCCTTCACAATTTCATCTCCTCCCTCATTCCTCCACCCAACCCTCTTGACTTAGAAATGTTCAGATTCCTGCAGAAGTCTACTGAACTCTGCTTGGAATCTCTAATGTAGTGATTTTGAATCCATGGGGAACTTTAAAAATTCTCAATGTCCATGTTGTACCCCACACTAATTAAAAACCTCCTGGGTGGACATAGACATCAGTAAATTTTATAAAACATTTCAGGATATTCCAATATCTGACCAAGGTTAAAATCCACTGTCATAAAGCAATAATTTATAAAAATAATGTAAGAGACTGATTATCTTCAATCCCACTTCCAGAGATTCTTTATCTGAAGGGTAAGGGGAGGCATAGGGATCTGAATTTAATTTCAATACAAGTGGTATGTGGTACACATTTTGAGAAACAGTGTCATGTGAGGCTTGTACTTAATCTGCATTTTAATTTATTGGTTACCCCTCTCTCACTTGTGACTTTAAACTCCCTGTCCACTGACATTTTTATGCATATTTGTTGATTTCTATCACATAAACAAAATTCCTTCTTCCATAGCCCTATCTCTTTTACCTATTCTCTATCTCTCTCTTAAGAAAAGTTTCAGGGGTACCTGAGACTTCGGCTCAGGTCATGATCGCAGGGTCCTTGGGATCCAGCCCCGCAATGGGCTCCCTGCTCAGCAGAGCGTCTGCTTCTCCCTTTCCCACTCTTCCTGCTTGTGTTCCCTCTCTTACTGTCTCTTTCTCTATCAACTAAATAAATAAAATCTTAAAAAAAAAGAAATAAAAGTTTTAAAAGAGAAGTCTGAATCATGTTATCTGTTTTTGCCCACCCTATTCATTTTTCCACCCTGGACCAGCTTGATGGGCATGCAACCTGGACAGGTGCAAATGGTCACAAGTTTGGAAGGGCCTTGCATTTGGTTTAGTGCCCTGCTCTCTGAAAATTCTTAATGCATTGTAAGTGAGGGACCCTGCACTTTTATTTTGCATTGAGCCCTGAAAATTACGTAGTCAGTTCGTCTTTCCTCACTACCTTACCCTTATAAAAAATCTCTATTTTCAAATTCAATGAACATTTTAAAGTCCCAGTTTCTTATTTTGATTCATTTGTAGCATTTAATACTGTTGATCATTTTTTAAAGGTTTATTTAGTTATTTTAGAGAGAGAGAGCATGGGTGGGGAGGGGCAGAGGGAGAGGGAGAGAGAATCTTAAGCAAACTCTTGGCTGAGCAGGGAGCCTAATGAGGGGATCATCCCACAACCTTGAGATCACGACTTGAACAGAAACCAAGAGTTGGAGGCTCAACAGACACCCCAATCATTTGTCTTTGAAATACTTTTGTATCTTCTTTTACTCTGCTTTCTTTCCATTTTTCTGCATCTCAGTTACCTTGGGCTTTTCTTCCTCCAGTGCCTTCTACATACTCTTTCCCCTCGACATTCCATCCTTGGTTCTCCGTTTTAGTACATTTTCACTATTCACCTGCTCACTAACTGATTTCACCCACACCTACAAGTGTATATCCCAAATTGCCAAAACGACCTTTTTCATCCAGAGTTCTATGCCTGAACATTCCACAGAAGCTAATTTTAAAAAAAAAAAGATATCATTTAATTTTTTCTAAATCTACTCTGATTCTCTAATACTTATCTGAATTACAGACTCATTGTCCTCTTTGTTATCCAAGTAAAAACTTGGAATCAACCTCAGCTCTCTAAGCCAAGTCCATACTATATTCTTAATATCGCTGGAAAGTCATCTTCTTTTTTTTTTTTAATTTTTGATTGTTATGTTAATCACCATACATTACATCATTAGTTTTAGATGTAGTGTTCCATGATTCATTGTTTGTGCATAACACCCAGTGCTCCATGCAGAACGTGCCCTCTTTAATACCCATCACCAGGCTAACCCATCCTCCCACCCCCCTCCCCTCTAGAACCCTCAGCTTGTTTTTCAGAGTCCATAGTCTCTCATGGTTCGTCTCCCCCTCCGATTTCCCCCTCTTCATTCTTCCCCTCCTGCTATCTTCTTCTTTTTTTTTTTTTCTTAACATGTATGCATTATTTGTTTCAGAGGTACAGATCTGAGATTCAACAGTCTTGCACAATTCACAGCGCTTACCATAGCACATACCCTCCCCAGTGTCCATCACCCAGCCACCCCATCCCTCCCACCCTAACCCCCACTCCAGCAACCCTCAGTTTATTTCCTGAGATTAAGAATTCCTCATATCAGTGAGGTCATATGATACATGTCTTTCTCTGTTTGTGGAAAGTCATCTTCTTGCCCATTCTTGCCATCATTATTTTGTTTCAGACCTTTATAATTTCTGACTCACAACTGAAATATTGTAAGTATTTTCTTTGCTTTGGGCCTTTGAATTCCCTATTTTCAATGTGGCCAGAGAGATCTTTCAAATATACAAATCAAACCATGGAATCCTTATAATCCTATGGAATTGTTTAATCCTAAAACAGCCTCTGATAATTGTTCTCAACCCTAACAAATCAAATACTTTCTCTCCATAGCAAATATCTTGTAAAAAACCATTTATTAACATTAAGGAAAATTCATAAAAAATTGTATACCTACTCCAACAATTGTAAAAAGCAATATAACGTTGTTTTGGATATATATGGAAAAATAAAATAAAAATCATTTTATTGAAATTATATTTATTTCAGCATTTAAGTATTTGAGAATGACTGCTTTGGAAGACATCCTGAAATAATCAAAAACTTATGGTTATCTAAAGAACTAAAATGAATATTGCCGGTATTTATTATTATTTTTTACTTCAGTATAGTTGACATACAATGTCGAGATTTGCTAATTAATGTTCATGAGCAACGCTACTGCTATGAACACTGATGGAATTTTGCAAAATAGTAGGCAATTCTTTATAAAATTCTAAGCAAAAGAAAAGTACAGCCTTCCCTTACCTTGCATGGGAGTTGCAATACTGGAAAATTCAGTATATAGTTAAAAAAAAAAAAAACTATTCCAAACTTTTTTTTGTTTTATGATAAATGGAGTTGGTTCTAGGCACATGTAATTATAAATAGATTTGTATCTATATGGATAGAGGGGACATTGGAAATCATGCAACACGTGGGACTAGAATTTATAAGGCAACACTGTGTTGCACACTGTGAGGTGACAAGCTTTCCTGGCACCTATTCACCAAATGTCACTCCATAAACTTCCATTGAGAACATAAGCAGTCAGACTCTTTATATGCCTAATGCCCATTCCCCCACCCTCGTACAAATGCTCCATTTACTGCAGCATGCAGATCCACTTTGTGCCAAGTGGTGTTCATTGGTGACCCCATAAAATCCCACAGGAAAATCTATTTTTCTGAGTTCCAAACCACAAACTTTGAATCTCAAAGAAATCCACCCATTCAAATTGTGCACTACCATTTAAATTTTTGGTGGAATCTGTATTCTTTCCAGGATCACTTTCTTGGGTAAGGTCCAGACACTCATACCTTAGGAAATATATATTTATGCAAAAAATCAATTCCAGGATGAGACTATCTGACATGTATGAATTTTAATTCTGTATCTATTCTATGGACTTGGATGTCCCTTGAGAAACTCTTCTCTTCCTTAACTGCTAAAATTATTAAAGAAAGTAGAATAAACATCCTTGTAAACCTGCAGCACACATTTTTGTCTCAGTAGCACTCGGTATCTATGATTTGAAGCAGTCAAAAGTGGGTACAGATTCGACTGAACAATCAAAAATCATTCTTACAATAAAGAAATTGTCAAACCACGCTGATATTTTCCTTTCCCTTCTAAATTTCTTACTTTAATACAGAAACATTGCAACTATCTATAAAAATTATTTTAAGTATTTTAAGTCACCACGCTCAAATCCATGCTTTTGAAAATAGCTACTTTAAGAGAAACTGGCAAATATTCTAATATATAACATGGACTTCTACTCCCACCTTCTTCTATGTTCCTTTCTCACCTGAGTGTTGAGAAGCTTAGGAACTGTACACATTTTCCAGACTTCCTTGTAGCTGTAATTCTGCATGCACAGTTATTTCTGCTAGTAAATCTCACTCTAATGAGATTTCAAAGGAGAAAGGAAGGAGGAGGTTATCTTCCTTTGCCTGTGATACTGACTAAAAGCAAGTCGTGACAGAGGCAAGTGTTTTGGTGGCCATTTCCCTTATTCCAGTATTGAGTTGCTAGTCTTCTAGGTATGAGGAAGTTGTGATAGTGTTACTCGTAAAAACCACAAAAGTAGACACTTTCTGAACTCAGGATCACAGCTATTAATTTAAGCTTTAACCTTAAATTCAGTAGAGGTTTGGACTCTTGCTTTTCACTCTTCCAGTCCTTCCAACATTTTTGCAAAATGATCTCTTTTTTCCCACATTAAAGTCCATTATGATTGAAATAGACCATACTTGCTCTATGTCAGAACTTAACATCAAAAAGATTGGCAGGTGAATGTGTCACCTATTCTGGGATCCTGCAGAGAGGTACACTTGGAGCAAGGTACAGATGGACACATCTACAGAGTAGAATTCATGAGAGTAACTCTTCTTCTTGTTGTTATTTCTTCTTATAGAACAAAAGAGTAGCCTCATAAATAGACACTTTGGACATAGGTTTAATTCATTCAGACTTTAGGTACCTCCCTTATAGGAGACTGTTGGGAAATGTAATTCCCTAGAAATGGAGATTTTCATCATCCTCAGATCTGTGAAGCATGCCCTACAGAGAGAAGAAGAGCCCTCAGTATTGAAAGAAGTTGCAGTCCCTTTACTTGGGAGTGAAGGCCTCATGCCCAGCTATCTTGATACCAGGCAACCCAAAGAAATCCCTGGGATCAATCACTGGACAATCATGATTGTCTTCATAAATACCTAGAATGCTATCTCTAGCTTACAGTGATTGATTTAGCCACAACTGCCAGTAAGTATATTAATAAATAGTTTATGTTATAGGAAAATAGTTTAAAAGTAACTTCAAGCTTAATTATTAGGAAACTTACATGATATGAAAGTTGTAGTATCTAAGCATCATAATTAAAATTCTTCAGAGTAGGATATGAGAGACAAATTAGAACAAAAGTGGCGTGTCTATTGCTGATTTTCATTCCTCAAATAAAGCTTTTTATCACTTAGATATTATTAGTCACTGCTAAATTAGAAACCCATGCATAAACCTATAATAATAATTTCCATCAGAAAAGTTATTTGGATTTTTCAGTGATGTATTTTTGTGGTCATTTTTATCTGATAAGTTAGTGTTTCACAGAGAGACTTCATGAAAAAAGAATCTTAAAAGTAGGGTTTTCAACCAAGATTTCTTCCCACATACATAAATATGAATGATGTAAACATTCATTATACAGTGAAATTAAAAATAAAGTTTCTATAGTGATAAACTTGAGACCTCAATCTGTAGAAATGGTCACAAAATTGGAAATAGGAAGATTGACAAATCTAATAAGCAATGGTAAACTAAAAACTAAAACAAAAACACTAGCAGCATGACCAGCATATGTATATGCTGCTTAGGTGAAAAATCCCCAGTTTGGAAGCAATTAAATGTTCTGTGCCTCTGCTGTCTTCCCATTATGATTCTTCCATTATTTTCACAAGCTGCATTAGGCTGCTTCAAGATGATTGACATTTCCAGCAGCTCCTTGCTATTCATTGTGTTCCTGCATAGAATGAGTAGACCCCCCAGAAAATATAGTTATTTTCTCCTCTAATTTTGTCATAAGAATCTATATTCTTCACTATAGGAAAAATAAAACCAGATAATAAGAAATTTTACAAACTCCAAATACTGCAATTCAATATACTTACTGATGTAGGTCTATGTAAATATATATCACTTATATCTTGATGTGTCTTTAAAATTTAGTCTATTTTACAATTGCTATTTTCAGATAAGAATATATTGAATTGTGAAAAAAATCTTCTCATATCAATAAATATAGGCTATATTCTCTTTTTACAAATGTAGTAATATATTAGCACTTATTATAGAGAAAACTATTTTTGGACATTTTATTTATTTATTTGATGTCTTGCCATTTTAAACGATATTGTAATAAATAGTTTTGTACATATATTTTGACTTACATTTCTGATTACTTTTCTTAGAATGACTTCCTAGAAGTTAAAACTATATCAATTTAAATCAACATTTAAATATGTTTCTCTAATGTGTCATTTGGAGACACTAATGGAACGATTAACTTGATATAGAAAAATGTACATTTACAGACAAATTTCTGTGATGTTTAGAGTACACATGTCTCTTCAGAAAGCCCATTTATAGACATTCATCCAGGGAATTATTTAGCCCATGTTAAGGATACTTATGCTGTATTATAATCCTGTGTTTATAAAACTATATTTACAAAATTATCAGGAAAAAATCTATGCTAGAAAGTTACTGATGATTTTGGTGGTGAGGTAGTGATAGAGGAAAATCTAATGCTGTATTGTTTGAGCACCGTATCAAAAACACATTCTACTTTTATAATCAGCACGGGAAAAAATTATTTTTGAGGATTTTTACTTTACAAACAGACCTTACCTTGTCCTTCAAATCCTATTTAACTTAAATTGTGTTCCTATCAATTCACATCCAAAATTCTTGAAAGTTTCTTTCATACTAAGTGTTTTTACTTAAAGCCTAGCCACTCTTCAATTGACTGCTATCAGGCTTTTCCTCTGGTTATTCTCTTGAAAGTGTTCTTAGCAAGTAAGCTATGACTTCAATTTCTTAAATCCAGTGCATATGTTTTCTGGCTGCCAATAATGGTGAAGTAGCTAATCATGGACCAACTCACCTGCTAATTATAGTTATAAACAAAAAATGACACATACCTGTTGAAGGAATTTGTGAATCAAAATCAAGAGCCAAGCCTTAGGAGTAAAGATTAAATCCCAGGAATAAGGTTGAAAAAAAAAAAAAAGCCTATAAGTAAGCATCGACAAGATCAAGGTGATACTAAGATAATTTATCTGTTGCTAGGACAAAGCACAAAGCTCTTCAGAGAAAGATAACAAAATCCAGGGCTCTACAATGTATCATTCACAGTGTCTATTATACAATTAAAAACTCACTAGAAACTCACTAGAAACAGAAAACATATGACCTAGGGCCAAGAGAAAAATCAATCAATAGATATTGATACTCAGACTACCTGAATGTTGGAACTAGCAAAACAGCATGGAAAAAGAACTATAGTAAATATGTTAAAAAGTCTGCAGGAAGTAATAAGCATAATAAGTGAAGAAGAATTTCAAGAGAGATATGGAAACTTTAAAAAAGAAACAATGTACAGCCTAAAATAAAATACTAACCAATATTTGAATAAAAATATGTATTGCTTAGGATAAGAAGAAAAGATGAGTTAACTCAAGGAAAAGTCAGTAAAAATCATTAAAACAATATAATTTAATTATATCAAAAATTTTCCAAATTTACTTTACAAAGTAGCCCACATGTCCAGACAACTCAACAAACCCTGATAGAATAACTACAAAGGAAAACACTCTAGGCATATTATATCCTCATCAAAAATACATATCTCAAGTGAAATAAAGACATTTCAGAAAAAAGCAAAACCTAGTAGAATTTTTTAAGAGCTAATCTTCACTACAAAAAATAAATATATAGATATAGAAAAGAGAGACATAGATTTGGTCACACTGAAGAAAAGAATACAGCTACAAATTTTTGGTTCATAAGAAGGAATGAAGAATGCTGGAAGTGATAAATGTGAATAATTACAAAGTACTCATTTATTTTTTAAATGCCTTGAAAATCAATTGACTACTTAAAACAGAAAAGTGATAATGCATCATGGGGTTAATATCATAAATAGAAAAAATTATATAGCAACAATAGCACAAAGGACAGAAATAGATGTAAATAAAATTAACTTGACATAAGATTTGTTTAATTAAAGTGATATATTAATGATATATTATTAATTCAAAGTAGAATACAATAAAGCAAAGGTGAATATGATAATCCCTAGAACAATCAATAAAATATAATTTAAAATTATAAATAAAAAGCCAATAGATAAAATAGAATGAAATGTTTTAAAATTTTTTTTTTTTAAAGATTTTATTTATTTATTTGAGAGAGAGAACACATGAGAGGGGGGAGGTTCGGAGGGAGAAGCAGACCCCTTGCAGAGCAGGGAGCCCGATGCGGGACTCGATCCAGGGACTCCAGGATCATGACCTGAGCCGAAGGCAGTCGCTTAACCAACTGAGCCACCCAGGCGCCCTAGAATGAAATGTTTTAAAATATTCAGTTAATTCAAACAAAAACACAGAAGGAAAAACAGAATACTGGGACCAACCAAAAAACAAATAGCAAGATGGTTGACTTAAACTCAAGCATCTCAATCATTACAGTAAATATAAATAGATTAAAAGTTTGAATTAAACAACAGAAATTGTGAGACTGGAGAAAAGTAAGCAAGACCCAACAATACGCTGTTTATCAGAGATATACTTGAAATATAAATCCAATAAATATTTTGTAATTCTCATCCTATTTAACATAACTTAATTATATTTTTAGGAACTAGTTTTCTTGTATGGATTATTTCTAACCATCTAAATGATGTTTGTGATAGTTATTATTAGTAATAATAGCAATAGCTAAAATTTATGGAATGCTTACCATGTATTTCTGGTGTTAAGATTTGTTTATAAGCACAATCTTTTAAAATAATTACATCAAATTCCTAGATACTAGTATTTATAACATTGTCATTTCATAAATAACAGATAGATAGGAGACCGGTAACTTACCAGTAACTGTGATCCTAGTTTGTTCACTGAACAATGATATGTTTGCAAACCACATGTTATGGGATAATTACATTCTTTTTTTTTTTTTTTTGGTAAAATTTATGTTTTTCATTTTAATTCCAGTGTAGTTAACATACAGTGTTATATTAGTTTCAGGTATACAATATAGTGATTCAACAGTTCCATACATCACCTGCGTTATGTTAATGAGGTAACTTTTTGACTGCACCTAAGGATGGGGACTGGTTGCCAAGGGACCCAACTGTGTAATTATAGAGTTGGAACTTTTAGTCATCAAGATGAGTATCCTCTTGGGGCACCTGGGTAGCTCAGTCCTTTGGCTCAGGTCATGACTTTGGCTCAGGTCATGATCTCAGGGTACTGGGATTGAGCCCTGCACTGGTCTCCCTGCTCAGCAGGGAGTCTGCCTCTCCCTCTCCATCTGCCTCTCCTCCAGCTCATGCTCTCTCTCTCGTGCTCTCTCTCTCTCTGAAATAAATAAATAAAATCTTTTTAAAAAAATGAGTGCAGGCTAATCCCCATCCCCTATTTTGCCCACACCCCTCCACCTCCCCTCCAGTAACCATCAGTTTGTTCTCTATAGTTAAGAGTCTGGTTTTTTTGGTTTCTCTCTCTCTCTCTCTCTCTCTCCCTTTTCCCTTTGTTCATTTGTTTTGTTTCTTAAATTCCACATATGAGTGAAATTATATGGCATTCGTCTTTCTCTGACTGGCTTATTTCATGTGAAGTTTATCTTACATGCTTGTTGCGATAATACAAGGTTGCACTATGATTTGGGGTTGCCTGTTCTGTATTTTCCATTAGATACTAAGCCACAGGAAGCAGTGAACATTAACATTTGCATCATCTCAGGTTTTCTCACCACTGTCCGCCCCTGCCAATATCACCAACAAAGACGGAAATCTTTATATTCTTGTTTTGAATCCTGAGATTTTGTAATGGAAAACCAGGACAAGGGATAGGGAAAAGCCCACAATGAAAGCACATGTAGTGATTTACAGCACAAAATAATAAGTTTGAATTTGGCCAGAGAAATAAGAACAGTGTATTATGGATGTGCTGAGAGGGGAGAACAAGAGCATCCATATGTAAATTATGACCCAGAGAGGCTTTGTTTGGGAGTAGAGGGATTTGGGGAAGAAGACTCTGTCTGTAACAAAGGACAGGGGAGTAGTTAGGAAGAAAGAGTGTAAGACATTCTGAAGTGCATTCTCAGGGCTCTCCTGTCCTTTCTTTCTCTGGTATTACAGAGACCACTCTCAGTACACTGTTTGTTTGAATCAGCACCAGTTCCCATTGCATCAAATCAGTTCTAATTTTCAGTTACTTTGTATTTGGAAAAAACAATTTTCATAGAATATTTTCTAAGAAATTAATAACTTGGTTAACATAAATTTTTAGACTTTGGTTGGGACCTCTTTTGAAATTCACTTATATAAAAACAGAAATAGACACTCAGCATAAAACTTTTTGCAAATGCAGAAATTCTTTCTGTGTTGTGTAACCAACTCTGTGCTCTCAAGGAGTTCTTACTTGGGTCTGTCTTCTGTGGGTATTTAAACTTTAATTGATGAGTATACGCATTTCACCTACATTTTCAATTTCTGGCTATGGCCCACACAGAAAGACATTAGAGTTAATCTTCACAAAATCCCTGGTCTCAATTGTTTTATCATACCTTTTAATTTTTCAGAAGATTAAAATAGCAAGAGCTCCTTGGAGATTCCTGCAGGTGGGTAAATGGTGCTCTAGAGTGTCATTCTTTCTTACTGATGAAATTGCTTCCATCATCTAAGCACCTGTTAGATCTCTGGAAGCATGGTTTCAAATGATGGTTTCTGTGATATCTATAAAAAGTTCAGAAGATATTCCCCCGGTGGTTCCCCTACCCTATGAGGAAGAAAACAGGGGTGGAAAACCATACAGTTATTTCTCTTTTAAATTGTCACTTACCTCCCAGTGTAATCATATCTCATGATCTTAACAAGTGCAGAATACCTTTCCTAATGCATTTTCCTTGGTCCCCTTCCAAACCAGAAAAGCAATCTTAAAGTTACTCAAGATATGATTAGATGATTTTTATTACACATTTACTGTTTATGTTTTCTATAATTTCTTTTTAGTTAAAATTGGTGCTATGCTTAAAATAATCAAATATGCCATAAAAATAGTACTGTGTTTCGAACAAAGCAACAACTTTCAAATTTGTCAGTATAAAGAACTGTTATTTAAACTCTAAATTTCATTTTCTCATATTTTATAAATGTAAGGAAGCCACAGTTCTTGAATCAAATCAATTAGTATAGAGTAAAATATTTTTTACTCTATTTTTAGCTTTTAGACAAATGGTCTAATAACAAAAATCGGTTAATTTATTTCCCTTTCTCTTCAGTACTAACCTTCAGTGGAAGCTTTGCATGCATTTTAATTTATCTTAAATTTATGCAGAAATAGATTAGCATTTCCTAGCAATCATTTGTTTTGCATTTTTCTTTCAGTCATTTTTTAAACCACGTGCTGTATTTGCCTTATGTTCAAAATATGCTGTTGACAGTTACTAATAATGCTGATTAACTTTGCGTTTGATGACAGGCAAAACACTAAGTAAAAACAAAACAATACAATCCTGCATTTGTTTTCTCTGTTTAAGTGGTGGCCTAAAAGAAACATCTGATTTGTAAGAGCTTTGATTTATTACCATTTGGCAAGTCTTATTGAACTGAGGTATAGACAGTTTGTGAAAGTGAATATGATTACACAATTTTCAAATATCAGTCTGTTTTATGAAGTTAAAAATATGCATGCAGTCTAAAATAAGTATCTTTAGGTTCTTTTCATATTTTCAGAAGTCATTAGAACTTGCTACTAAGATATAATGTCATTAGTAAATTGAAAACATCTAGGCTGAAGGCAAGCATATTTTCTGAAGGCAAAAATTGTCAAGGCAACCATAGATTTTCCATTTTCCATTGTTTCTACTTTATTCTTTTTGATGTACATCTAATAAAAGCAGCACAAAGCAAATACTTTTCAAACTTAAAAGTCGGTGATTAAGATCTGACACAAGGGATATTTGTTATACTTTATAGGGCTGTATTGGGAGAATAGCAAAAATGATGGATGGGATAGATAATGGTCCCTGAAACCCATGTATTTTGACCTGAAGAATAGCCCTGCTTTCACAAACCTTCATGGTGAATTGTGACTATCTCTGAGGTTTCCATTTATTTAAAAGAAAAATATATGGATACTCATGATCCCATAGCCTTTGCTTCATGATTACTTCTTGGATGCTTTTAACTCTGGGATTAATTCTTTGAATTTATGGAGGCAAAAGCAATATAAGCAAATCAGATTCAATTTATCTCTGTAAACAATGGAGAAATTATAAATTATGCAACATGTTCACCTATAAATGTCAAAAATATGTTTTTCATTTTATATTTAACATATGGAACTAATTTTTGCCCATCTATGCTACCCTGATATATATCTTATAGGTTTTGTTTTTAAGGCCAGGCAAAAACATATGGAAGATTTTGTATGGTCAATTCAGTATTCGGTCACTCCTACCAAGAATAGGGAAATTAAGTTATATTGGACATGATGACTTCTAACATTTGAGTATTATGTGTCAGACTTTGTGCTAATAATTTCTATCATAGTTTATTTAATTATCCTATGTGTGTAAGGTAGATGATATTATTTATCCCCATTTTGCAGATAAAGAAACCAAGGCACAAAGAGGTTTTTTTGTTTTTTGTTTTTTGTTTTTGCAAGGTATAAAATGTGCTGCATTGGAATGAGAAGATGACCACAGTCAAATGATTTCACAGCCTATGCCATAACCACTCCAGTGTGCCACCACTTTTACTGTCACAGAGAATGGGAAGAACCGCAAACACTCATTACAACTTTGACAGGTTCCCTGTAACAGTTCATTGGCTGAAACCTTTTCCTTCTTCTACCTGTGCTATAAGGAGGAGAGGATGCAGAATCTGCAAGAGAAGCTATATATGTACCCTGGAGCTAAAGATTCTGCCTTAAAGCATTTGGTTGATAGCTCTGTGATATTTAACTTTTCCGAGCTTCAGTTGGGTTTCATCTCTTCATGGGGAAAATCGTTATCTATCCACAGATTTTTCAGCGATGACAGTAAGGGCCAAGTGGCAATGAAATAATAGTTGTAAGGTGCTGAGAGAAAATAGTGATACATATAAAAGTATAGTATGACAATATTTATGTCATAATAAAAAATAAACATGAAATATGACAACCAAACTTCTCACAAAGAATGAAGCTGGAATGAAGTTATTGTTGAGGACCCACAATAATGCATAAAGTTTACCACTCATGAATCCTTGCTGGAGAAAGTCTGAAGAACGCATTTCAGAGAGAAGGAAATGGGGGACATACTGAAGGAATGACATGCAAATAGGAATGATGCATAAGACTTTTAAACCTGGGTCTGGCCCCTTCTTCACTAAGCTTAAGATTTAGTGGGAGATAAACCTTAAATGACTCATTATAATTCTCCCAGATAGAAAAACTGCTGTGGAGTATAGAGACAAGGTACAAGTAGTATTCTTCTTTCTAAACACTTATGAGATAATGTAATCTACTACATGCCCCATGTGCATAATTTCAAGGCCATTAAAATATTTGAACATTGAGATGGGTACTCTTTTATCACCAACCTCAGTTGTTATCACTAGACTTCAGCTTCCCTCCTTCCATATGTTCTGTCTTCGCTTGTAGCGTCTCAAGCATACCACACTGTTACTTTCAGCTTTACTCATATGGCTGAGGGAAATCCACACTTTCACCTACTTAATTCATTTACCTCCTTCAGATTCAGTTCTGGGATCATCTCCTCTTGAAAGTCTTTCCTGCTTATCCCTTACCTGTCCTAACCTGCCCCTTTCCAACTTTATTCAATTAAGTTAGACACTCCTCTGCTGTCCTCAAAGTATACTCTATATAACAGCTTCTTAAGTTTTCACAAATCGTATTAAATATATCTGTTTATATGTTAGTATTCCTAACTAGATGTTAAAGCACCCTAGGGAAGATAATACAGTATAAATATTTTTTTTCAGTGATCAGCTTTGGCCCCATTGAGAGAATATTGTCATAGGCAATTACCCAGAATTTAAGACAAAATATCATTGGTATTGCAGATAACAACAAAAATGCCAAAGTTACCCAATGGTATGTTGTGTTATTTATCAATAACAACTACATGAAAATACTTAACCAGTACTTTAGTCATTGAAGTAGAAATGGTAAAAGCAGTAATGTGTAAGCATTGCTGAAGGGTCTGGCATAATTCCAACAAGTTCCTAAAGATCTATCTGCTGACAAAGTCCTTAGGATTTAAAATGGAGACTGTTTTAATTTTAATTTTTGAATTTGAAGTAATTTCATTTACAGAGAAGTTCTAAGCATAGTAGAAAGTATTGCCTTTTACCCTTCATCTGGATTCACCAATTGTTAGTGTTTGGTCATTTTTTGTTTTTCTCTATCTATAAATTATTATTATTAGTTCTATTATTTTTACTGACCTATTTGAGAGTAACTGGAGTATGTATCTCTTAACAATAAGGACATTCACTTATATACCATCAGTATGATGATCAAATTCATGAAATTTAAATGTGTATATTTTATTATCTAGTAGACAGTTCATACTAAATTTTGCTAATTGTTTAATCATTTCCTCTATGCATTGTCTTTTTGCAAGCTAGAATCCAAACCAAGATCATCCACTGCAGTTAGTTGTCACTTCTTTAGTCTTCTTTAAGCTGGAAACAGTCTTTGTCGTTCATAACATTTCTGTTTTTGATGATACAGATTTGTCCTTTTGTAGACTGGTGTTGCGTGGTGTTTATTCATGATTACATTCAGGCTATGCCTTTTTAGTAGGAGTATGACATGAAAGGTGTTATACTCTCAGAGTATGACATCAGGAGGCACATCACATCAGTTTTCTCAATATTGGTGGCATTAATTTTGTTGCATTGTGAAGTTGGTGTCTGCCAAGTTTCTAAATCATGAAGTTACCACCTTCCATTTGCAATATGGGAGAAAATGGCTTAGTAAATGTTTCATTCTCCACCAAATTTTCACCCCAGATATTTAGCATCTATTGATGATTTTTGGCTAAATTAATTGTAACTATAATATTTTCAAAAATATTTTGTCACCATTTCATTCTTTTTACATTTAGTAATTGTCATTCCACTGTAAGAAAGAGCTTTCCCATTTTCCTATTAATTAGTTAATTCATTCATTTATGTACTTATTTATTTTATAAGCTTGAGTTCAATGATTCTTATTTTTTCCTTGGGTTTTCATTGTATCCTTAAGGCAGGCATCTGTTTCTTGGCTCCCTGGTTTATATACTAATCTGTTTCTCTCTACATCCATACCATCCATACTGGCTTTGCAGTGTGTTGTTATTTATATCATAAATTTTCTGATTGAGATGTTCATTACTAGAATTTTGTTTTTTAGATTTTTAGTTTGTCTTTTCAATTTGGGGAATTTTATTCCAATTTTTAAAAAATTGTCAACCTCAAAAAATCCTATTGAAATTGGTTAAGAATTATATTGAATTTATGGATTAAAGTAATGATATTTTAAGGATATTAATTCTCTGCCATCATGCGGAAGTACTAATAACTCTCAGTATTCATGAATTGAAAGATTTAACATTAAAAGATGTTAACTCTAATGAAATTAACCTAAACATTGAAAGCAGTATTTATCAAATAACCAGATTTTGGGGGAAAATTTTAAGAAGTGATTCCAAAATTTATATATAATATAGATAAAAAAACAAGGGAGGCAAAGGCAAATTTTTCAAGGAAGAACAAAGTTAGAGGGTAGACTTTATCAGAAAATAGTTGTATTATAACAGTGAATTAATTAAGATAGTGAAGTTTTAGTGCAAAGGGAGTATTAAATAAACCAATGAAACAGAACAGAAACTGAAAGATGTAGTATGGTCTCCTGATTTATGACAAAGAATACATTGAATTGAAGTAAAAAAGAAAATATTTTCTTTTTTATAATTTAAATTCAATTCGACATCATTAATTTCAAATGTTGTGTTCAATAATTTATCAGTTGCATCTAACACCCAGTGCTCATCACATCACATGCACTACTTAATGCCCATCACCCAGTTACCCCATTCCCCCCACCCACCTCTCCTCCACCAACCCTCAGTTTTTCTCCCTCTCTGATGACTCCCCTTTCAGTTTTCCCTCCATTACCCTATGATCCTCTGCGCTGTCTCTTATATTTCACATATGAGTGAAACCATATGATAATTGTCTTTCTCTGTTTGACTTATTTTGCACAGCAAAATACCCTCCAGTTCCATCCACATCGATGTAAATGGTAAGTATTCATCCTTTCTGATGGTGGAGTAATATTCCTATCTATCTATCATCTCTCTCTCTCTCTCTCTATCTATCTATCTATATACACCACATCTTTATCCATTCATCTGTTGATGGACATTTTGGCTCTTTTCCACCAGTTTGGCTACTGTGGACATTGCTGCTATAAACATTGGGGTGCAGGTGCCACTTCAGATGACTACATTTGTATCTTTGGGGTAAATACCTAGTAGTGCAATTGCTGGGTGGTAGGATAGCTCTATTTTTAACTTCTTGAAGAACCTCCATATTATTTCTCAGAGTGGCTATACCAGCTTACATTCCTACCAACAGTGTAGGAGAGTTCCCCTTTCTCTTCGGGGAGAGATGTTGGCATCTTCGTCAATATTTGTTGTTTCCTGTCTTGTTAATTTTAGCCATTCTGACTGGTATAAGGTGGTATCTCATTGTGGTTTTGATTTGTATTTCCCTGATGCCAAGTGATATGGAGCATTTTTTCATGTGTCTGTTGGCCATTTGTATGTCTTCTTTGGAGAAATGTCTGTTCATGTCTTTTGCCCATTTCTTGACTTGATTATTTGTTTTTTTGGGTGTTGAGTTTGATAAGTTTTTTATAGATCTTGGATACTAGCTCTTTATCTGATATATCATTTACAAATATCTTCTCCCATTCTGTAGATTGCCTTTTATTTTTGTTGACTGTTTCCTTTGCTGTGCAGAAGATTTTTATCTTGATGAAGTCCTAATAATTCATCTTTGCTTTTGTTTCCCTTGCCTTTGGAGATGTGTCCAGCAAGAAGTTGGTGTGGTTGAGGTCAAAGAGGTTGCTGCTAGGATTTTGATGGGTTCCTGTCTCACATTTAGGTCTTTCATCCATTTTGAGTTTATCTTTGTGTATGGTGTAAGAAAATGGTCCAGTTTCATTCTTCTACATGTGGCTGTCCAATTTTCCCAATGCCATTTATTGAAGAGACTGTCTTTTTTCCCATTGGACATTCTTTCCTGCTTTGCTGAAGATTAGTTGCCCATAGAGTAGAGGGTCCATATCTGGGTTCTCTATTCTGTTCCATTGATCTAGGTGTTTGTTTTTGTGCCAGTACCATACTGTCCTGATGCTTATAGCTTTGTAATAGAGCTTGAAGTCTGTCATTGTGATGCCACCAGCTTTGGTTTTCTTTTTCAACATTCCTTTGGCTATTCAGGATCTTTGCTGGTTCCATACAAATTTTAGGATTATTTGTACCAGCTCTGTGAAAAATGTCGATGGTATTTTGATAGGGATTGCATTCAATATGTAGATTGCTCTAGGTGGCATTGACATTTTCACAATATTTGTTCTTCCAATCCATGAGCATGGAATGTTTTTCCATTTCTTTGTGTCTTCCTCAATTTCTTTCATAAATGTTCTGTAGTTTTTATAGATCCTTTACCTCTTTGTTTAGGTTTGTTCCTAGGTAGCTTATGGTTTTGGGTGCAATTGTAAATGGGATACATTCCTTTCTCTTTCTTCTGTCTCATTGTTAATGTATGGAAATGCAACTGATTTCTGTGCATTGATTTTATATCCTACCACATTGCTGAATTCCTGTATGAGTTCTAGCAATTTTGGGGTGGAGTCTTTGGGTTTTCCCCCTAAAGTATCATGTCATCTGTGAAGACTGAGAGTTTGACTTCTTCTTTGCCAATTTTAATGCATTTTATTTCTTTTTGTTGTCTGATTGTTGAGCCTAAGACTTCTAGTACTATGAGGAACAACAGTGGTGAGAGCAGGCATCCCTGTCGTGTTCCTGACTTTAGGGGGAAAGCTCTCAGTTTTTCCCCATTGAGAATGATATTCTCTGTGGGCTTTTCATAGATGGCTTTTATGATATTGAGGTATGTTCCCTCTATCCCTACACTGTGGAGAGTTTTAATCAAGAAAGGATGCTGTATTTTGTCACATGCTTTTTCTGCATCAATTGAGAGGATCAATAAAAGATAATTTCTTTTATTAATGTGATGCATCATGTTGATTGATTTGTGAATGTTGAACCTCCCTTGCAGCCTAGGAATAAATCCCACTTGGTTGTGGTGAATAATCCTTTTAATGTACTGTTGAATCCTATTGGCTAGAATCTTGGTGAGAATTTTGGCATCCATGTTCATCAGGGATATTGGTCTGTAATTCTCCTTTTTGGGGGGGTCTTTGTCTGGTTTTGGGATCAAGATAATGCTGGCTTCATAGAATGAGTTTGGAAGTTTTCCTTTTTTGAAATGGGTTCAGAAGAATATGTACTAGTTCTTCTTAAAATGTTTGGTAGAATTCACCTGGGAAGCCATCTGGCCCTGGATTCTTGTTTTTTGGGAGATTTTTGATTTCTGTTTCAATTTCCTTGCTGGCTATGGGTCTTTTCAGGTTTTCTATTTCTTCCTGTTTTGGTTTTGGTAGTTTATAAGTTTCCAGGAATGCATCCATTTCTTCCAGATTGCTTAATTTGTTGGCTTATAATTGCTCATAATATGTGTTTAAGATTGTTTGTGTTTCCTTGGTGTTAGTCGTGATGTCTCCTCTTTCATTCATGATTTTATTAATTTGAGTCCTTTCTCTTTTCTTTTTGATAAGTCTGGCTAGGGGTTTATTGATCTTATTAATTCTTTCAAAGAACCAGCTTCTAGTTTTGTTGATCTGTTCTACTGTTCTTCTAGTTTCTGTTTCATTGATTTCTGCTCTAATCTTCACTAATTTTCTTCTGCTGCCGGGCTTAGGCTTTATTTGCTGTTCTTCCTCCAGATCCTTTAGGTGTAAAGTTAGGTTGTGTATTTGAGACCTTTCTTGTTTCTTGAGAAAGGCTTGTATTGCTATATACTTTTCTCTTAGGACTGCCTTTACTTCATCCCAAAGGTTTTGAACAGTTGTGTTTTCATTTTCATTTGTTTCCATGAAATTTTTGTAATTCTTCTTTAATTTCCTGGTTGACCCATTCATTCTTTAGGATGCTCTTTAACCTCCAAGTGTTTGAGTTCTCTCCAAATCTCCTCCTATGATTGAGTTCAAGTTTCAAAGCATTGCAGTCTGGAAATATGCAGGGAATAATCCCAATCTTTTGGTACCAGTTGAGACCTGATTTATGACAGAGTATGTGATCTATTCTGGAGAATGTTCCATGTGCACTCAAGAGGAATATGTATTCTGTTGCTTTAGGATGGAATGCTCTGTATATATCTGTGAGGTCCATCTGGTCCAGTGTATAATTCAAAGCCCTTGTTTCCTTGTTGATCTTCTACTTAGATGATCTGTCCATCACTGTGAGTGGGGTGTTGAAGTCCCCTACTAGTATTGTATTATTATCAATGTGTTTCTTTAATTTGGTTATTATTTGGTTCATATAATTGGCTGCTCCCATGTTAGGAATGTAAATATTTATAATTGTTAGATCTTCTGGTTGGATAGACCCTTTAAGTATGATATAGTATCCCTCTGCATCCCTTACTACAGTTTTTGGTTTAAAGTCTAATTTGTCTGATATGAGAATTGCTACCCCAGCTTTCTTTTGATGTCCATTAGCATGATAAATGGTTTCCCCCCCTCACTTTCAACCTGAAGGTGTTTTTAGGTCTAAAATGAGTCTCTTGTAGACAGCATATGAATGGGTCTTGCTTTTTTGTCCAATCTGATACCCTATGTCAAAAAGATAATATTTTCAATAAATTTTACAGGGCCAACTTGTATCTATATTGGGTAGAATAAAAAGAATATTGACTTCTGTTTTGTATGGCACATAGTAATCCATTCTTGATGAAATTTGGGGAAAAATAAAAATAAATTGCCACAAATGTGTGGTAAGAAAATATGCATTAAAAAAGACACAAAAGTATGAGTCATAAAGGACAAAATGAAAATTTATAGTTTATATAAAATTATTTTTATGGAAAGGCAAATGAAAAGATATGCTGCACAGTCAGAGCATGTATATAAATTCTTATGAATCAATAAAAAAGGGGGAAGTTAAATGAAAAGTTGGCAAAAAGTGCTTGAGCTCTTAAAAACTAAGAATCCCAAATGCCCACTACAAATTAGAAAGAGGCTCAAATTCACTTATCATCAGAGAAAATAAATTCAAAATATAATATTACTATATACCACCAAAATTACTAAAGTGAAAAACACACAGAAGTGAAATATTACCATAATTGTGGAGTTTCTGGAATTGTCTGCAGATATTTTCCTAGAAAACTGTTTGCTGGTATAGAATAAGCTACCTGTGACCCAGCATCTCTACTTCTAGACATAATCCCCCAAATATTTGTGCATATGTTCGCCAGAAGCCACATTCAAGAATATTCATAGAGCTATTCCTCAAATCACCCCAAATTCCACCCATGAAGAAATAAGTTTGTGATACATTAAGAAAATAGAGTAGAATATATTAATGAGGATAAATGAACCAAAACTGTAGTCAGTAACATGGATGAATCTCAAAAACAATATTCAGTAAAAAAAGTTATGAGAGAAGAGTACACACTATGTGATTCTGTAAAGTTAAAGGAAAAAACACATCCATGGTATTAGGAGCCCAAGACTGGTTATCTCCATGGTGGAGAATTGAGACACTGGAATGAGACATGAGGCATGTGTCTCAATTGATAAAAATGACTGCTTCTTCTTCTAGGTGCTTCTTACACAGGTGTGTTCATTTTGTGGACATTCTTTTCCACTCTTTTTAGATCTTAGCACTTTTTTTTTTTAGAAATTTTATTTACTTATTTGACAGAGAGAGACACAACAAGAGAGAGAACACAAGCAGGG
This sequence comes from Neomonachus schauinslandi, assembly GCF_002201575.2. Taxonomy (NCBI): domain Eukaryota; kingdom Metazoa; phylum Chordata; class Mammalia; order Carnivora; family Phocidae; genus Neomonachus; species Neomonachus schauinslandi. The sequence continues at coordinate 41,323,141 of NC_058416.1, read as the reverse complement.
GGAGTGGGAGAGGGAGAAGCAGGCTTCCTGCTGAGCAGGGAGCTCGATGCAGGGCTGGATCCCAGGACCCTGGGACCATGACGTGAGCTAAAGGCAGATGCTTAACAACTGAGCCACCCAGGCACCCTGGATCTTGGCACTTTTCTTGATGTGTGTTTGTATCACACACATGGAAAGTCCTAACATGAAACAAATAGTACATCAATTATTTTAACAGAAATACTTTACTATAACCAATTGTTCACAACTTATGGATGACCTAAAAATGCAAAATGAGGAATCATATCACAGAATCTCTGCACTTGGAAGAGGAACCTTTGGAGCTGTGACCAAACAACAAAGATGGTAGTGCTCATGGTTGGTGCTGGTACCTCTGAGGGACATGATACAGCTGGTTCTTTAAGTGATGCATCACTAACCAAGGTACAGAATGTTGAGTTAAAGCAGAGAGGCAATAGCTAAATAACTGCCAAAATCTAGTACTTCACACAAAAATCACCCTCCCCAGGGCGCCTGAGTGGCTCAGTCATTGTCTTCCTTCAGCTCAGGTCATGATCTCAGGGTCCTGGGATCAAGCCCCACATCGGGCTTCCTGCTCAGCGGGAAGCCTGCTTCTCCCTCTCACACTCCTTCTGCTTGTGTTCCCTCTCTGACTGTCTCTCTCTCTGTCAAATAAATAAATGAAATCTAAAAAAATAATTTTGTTTAAAAAAAAATCACCCTCCCCCCAAAAAGGAAAAAAAAAAAAAGACACTATACCAGTATTAGAACAAATAATGAAAGATTATTTTATATTCATAATTTTAATTGAGACACAAAACTCAGGAGACACAAAATAAAGAATTTATACATCATTCATTAATAAGTTATGAGTGCAATAATCAAAATAGGCAAGACTAAAATTTAGTGATAAACTAAATACAAGAAACAAAAACTTGCTGTTAATATCTCAAAGACCTAATTTTCCTAAAATATAAATGGCTGTTCTCATTAACATGAATAAGACCAATGATCCAATAGGAAAACATGGGCAAATTATTTGAACTCGCAGTTCACAAAGACGAAAATACATATTTCTCTTAAATTTATGTGCGATCCCAGATTCATTTAAGATGAAAGTTAAATCAAATTTAAAACCACATTAAAATTTTATCATATTGTTAAAAGTTTGACCAAATACTATGCTGATAAAGATGTGGAGAAACAGCATTATATATTCTCACTGGAGCTTAATAGTGTTATTTCTAAAATAATAAATACTCAAGGCATTTGACCATTTCCTCTTCTAGGAGCTGATGTATAAAGAAAATCAAATCTATGCAACATGTCATATTTAAAATCAATTCATCTTCTCCAAAAAAGAAAATGTTTTAATGACTGTTAAGGAAAAAATTCATTATTGTTAATAAAAATATTGTGCAAAGAACAGCATGTATATTATTACACCATTTTTTGTTTTTAAAAAGGAAATATGTTAATTAATTTGTTTTTGTATACAATATCCCTTAAATTATATACAAAGAAACCTGTTAATAATAGTTGCCTGTGTGGAGAGTAAGAGGTTGGATTGGAGGCAAGATAAGAGATATTTCGCTGCTTACCTTCAATACTATGCTCATAAAACAAATAAGTACAACTATTTTGCATTGACAATACCCATAGATTAACAATACTTTCAGTCTCCTCACAGGGTCACTTAATTGATTAGTTTCTCCCATCCATGCTTTATTCAATTAAGAGAGTAAGAAAGATATGGGAAATGGAATGACATTATTCTTCAGAAACAAATATTAATGTTAAGCCATTATACAGTAAAACAGTGATTAACATAATTGCACTGATTTGAAATAGCATAATACTTCTCTATGGATAAATACTATACACTTATGTTAATGGTAAATATTTATTAGATTTCCAAAATCTGACTATGTTATTAGTGTGTTGGTGCATTACATGCTATTGACCTTGGTTCCACATTTTTATTTTTACACTTGAAAATTTGATTTTGGTGTATTAACATTCTTATGTATGTGAATAATAATGATGATGATAATATATACGACAGTAGTAATTTGAGGCTCTGAGAGATTTGTTGAGCTTTGAAAGGAATATCACATTTTTCAAGCCAGTTAGGTTTAGCACAGTTAATATTCAAATCTATAAACCACCCTTTTACTATCCTAATGACAAATAGAATTGTTATAATTATGTTAATGATCAGATTTATAGCTCCTTCAACCATCTGTGAATGAGCCATGAACCCAGAAATGAGCCCCTAATAGAGATTTATCACATTTTGCCTCACAGGGATGCCTCACATCAACTGACTGCCTTCAAATACTTATGTATAACAATAGTTAAATAGCTATTACTTCTTAAGTCTTTATCACATTACAAACAGTGCACTATGCCCATTATACACAAGCAGTATAGTACATGAGATGACCTAGAAATCACTTTCTGGATTGCCTGTAGATGAGCTGGTTGGAAAAATGGGCCACCCCTTCCCAGAGGGGAGGCTATTCCTGACCTCAGCTTTGAGGGGGAATGAGCTCAGTTTTCAGTCTCCAGGAACTACAGCCAGCTCTCCTAACCTTCTCTGAAGAGTTTCTTTCCAAGATTTTTTGGTGCCATAACAGTCTGTTTGTCACTGAGTCCTACAAGTCCACTTCCATGCTCTCTTCATTAAAAATAAAACAAAACAACAACAACAACAACAGAGGAGAGGCTTTTCTCTGCCGGAGTCATTCTACCAAACCCCAGACTTACTGTGTGGCCAGCTGTGCCTTAGACCTAGCACATCCCTCCAAAGGATGCCAAGGCCAAGAGAATTTCTTTTGTTCTATGAGTTCCTGTTCCAAATGCTCATGTTTGCTCAGAACCTCTTTCATGACACATTATCTCATGTAATCCTCATATCCTCATAGCCATGATATATACAATCATACAGTAGCTATTATAATTCTCATTTTACAAATAAGAAAAGTGAGTCTTACAAAGAACAATACATTATCCAAGATCACATAACCCGTTAATTATAGAGTCCATATTTGAACTGAGTCCATAATTATAGGGTCCATCTGTCAGAGCCTGAATACTTAAGTAACTTGCATAACTGTGTGTTTTCATTGTTGCTATTTGTCTGTTATAAATTGTCAGTAGATCAGTATAAAATCAGGTGATAAGGAGATCCTCAGAGAGCTACCAAAAATAAATCTTTTTGGAATGGAAGTATATATCATACAGCTTTATTACATGCTATCACTTTTAAATGCACTTATTTAATCATCACAAACTTTTCATGGAATATATAGAAAAGCTATCACAGACTTTTCCACAGATCTTGAATGTAGTCAGAGTCCCTTACCAAGCTCATTTTGCTTCTCTCTATGGAATGTCAAAGCATGTTTATCTTCCATATTTTGGGTGATTATTAAATTGTTCTCCTGGAATCACAGATTATTGCCTTCCTAGATACTCTTCAGATCATGGCATCCAGTATTATACTCTCAAACAAAATTGAGACATTTCCTGGCATCTACAAAATGGTTCTCCAATACACAATCCTCACCTACCCAGCACTCACTCCCTCATCCTTGAAACTCTACCCATCCTTGGCAGAAATCATAAGAGTCTGTTTCTGGAACTGAACACTTTTTTTTTCCTCTTAAAAAACAGAGGTAAACTGAACCTACGAGCTAGTAAATCTTGATTGTTTTGCATATAATTTTCCTGAATAACAAAAAATATTATAGTATCACTGGTTCCATAATTCTTGATCTTATAGATAACATAGGATTGCTTAATCATGGAAAAGCAAACACAATCATAAAATAATCCAAATTTTGTATCAAAAATTTTGTACATGTAGAGTGTATTCTCCTTTCTCAACTTATCACAACATCCTATCTCCCACTGTGATATTGAACAAATTAAAATTTTACTCAATGGAAATCACATATATAGAGATAGGTAGATAGCTAGGAAATAAGTACATGAAAAGATACTCCATATCATATCTCATCAGGGAAATGAAAACTGAAAGAACAATGAAATACCACTACACATCTGTTAGAATGGCAAGATCCAAAACACTGACACCACACACTGACAGAATGCAGAGCAACGAACTCTCATACACTGCTGGTGGGAATGCAAAATGGTACAGCTACTTTGGAAGACAGTTTGAAGGTTTCTCACAAAACTAAACATATTTTCCCAGCAATCTCACTCTTCGTTATTTGCTCAAAGGAGTCAAAAACTGTGTCCACACAAAAACCTGCGCACAGATGTTTATAGCAGCTTTCTTTATTCATAATTGCCCAAACCTAGAAGCAACCATGTCCTTCAGTAGGTGAGTAGATACACTGTGGTTGATCCAGACAATGGAATGATATTATTCAATGCTAAAAAATGAGCTCTCAAGTCTCGAAAAGAAAGAAGGAATTTAAATGCATATTACTAAGTGAAAGAAGCAAATCTGAAAAGGCTACATGTTGTATGATTCTGACTATATGACATTCTGGAAAAGGCAAAACTATGGAAACAGTAAAAGGATCAGAGGTCGCCAAGGGGTGGGGTGGGGTGGGGAGAAGGGATGAATAAGCAACACACAGGGGACTTGGGGGGTAAATACGTTGTAAGATACCATAATGATGGATACATGTCATTACACATGTTCAAACCCATAGTATGTACAATCACAACAGGGAAATTTAAAGTAAACTATGGACTTTGAGGGATTATGACGTGTCAGTGCGGTTTCATCAACTGTAATAAATATCCCACTCTGGTTGGGGTTGGTAATGGAGGAGGCTATGCTTGTGTTGGGGTAGGAGGTATATGGAAAATCTCTGTACCTTCCCCTCAATTTTGCTGTGAACCTAAGACTGCTTTAAAAAAATAAAGTCTTGGGCGCCTGGGTGGCTCAGTTGGTTAAGCGACTGCCTTCGGCTCAGGTCATGATCCCAGGGTCCTGGGATCGAGTCCCGCATCAGGCTCCCTGCTCAGCAGGGAGTCTGCTTCTCCCTCTGACCCTCCCCCCCTCTCGTGCTCTCTCTCTATCTCATTCTCTCTCAAATAAATAAATAAAATCTTAAAAAAAATAAAATAAAAAAAATAATGTCTTAATAAAGAAAAATGTATTTAAGTGGGAACATTTCTAAGAATGTATCATAAGGAAATACATTTGCATAGCTGTATGTATAGATAGGCATAATTTAAAATCAGAAAATTAGGAAAAAAAACAGTTAATGTTATTAGCCTAAGATTTATTAAGCAAATTATAATACAGTATTTCCATGGAATACTATCCAGCCATTAAAGATAATGATAGAGATGTGTGTATTTGTAACATATGGAGTGATGTTAGTGTTATTTTTTCAAACCATAGCTGATATAGGTTTATATATGTTACATTTCTTCTTAAAAATGTATAAACATACATATAGACAACTTTGAGAGGGTTATACAGAAAGACATGGAATTACAGATTTATTACATATCTTCTTAAAAATGTATAAACATACATATAGACAACTTTGAGAGGGTTATACAGCAAGACATGGAATTACAGATTTATTTTGCCTTTTAATTTGTGTGCATAACAGTTTTTCTATTTATTCTTCAAAGGACAAGTACATTTTGTATAATTAAGTAAAGGTTTTTTTAGAGAGAACATAAGGAATCAGATGTGGCAAAAATAACTTCTTTAAATTACTTTTGGTAAATGTTAATAATGTATTTTCATCTCATATCTGAGCCTCCCAAAGCTATTTATTATAGTAAACTTCAACCAACTTGGATGTCATAATTGAAATCAGAGGCATTGGCCTTGATATTTTATCTCTAACATTTATTGATAAAGTGATATGGAAATACATTGCATTTTATTAAGTGTTTCTACAATACAAAATACAAAACCACATATAACCCTATTTGATCGATGTCATGTTATTTCTTTGAGTATGGAGGTGCCTAATTTCCTTCATACATAGCTATTAATGCTGAAAAATTTCCCATAGTTAAATTTTAATTCAAAGAACACTTACAACTATTTAAATGTGTATATGAAATGGCATAGTTGAGGTTTTAAGCAATATATTCCGTGGTACCTTGAAAACAACCAATGAGTTTTTTTTTTCTTTAATTATCACTAGGAAAAAAAAATGGTTTCGGAAAAGAAACATTTTATTATTAAGAGTGCTAGACTCATCTCTTGCTTCAGTATGAGCTCAGAAGTGAACCAAAACAGATAGTGTGGAATAATAAATAGCTGCCACTCTGCCCATCAGGACAATGCACAGACCTTTTCTGTATAAATTCAAGTTGTTGCAAGAAAAGAGAACAATGCTTTTCATAATGATTATGGTTAAAGTGTATCACTACCAATGAGAGCTGGATTGAGATACGCTGTAATGTTTTTCTTCTTTTACAGAACAAACAAAATGAATTAAAAAATAAGAATATCCTTACCATGTAATATGAATCGGTGAATAATGGCTGGTTTTGTTTTATAGAGTAGTAAATAAAGTCAGAGTGCTGGTATAGATACACAGCGCATCCAAAGACAAATGATCAATGATAACCTTTGTTATTTTTCCATTAATACAAGAGGAGTGGAAAGGAAAGTATGACCACAGCTACTGTATAACTCATTTAGAATTTTTATTCAATTGTCAATGTTTACTTTCTTTTTTGGAGTTCATCCAAAATGTTTAGTTTGATTGATATCTGTTATTGATGGATGTATTTTAGCCTGTGACAGAGATCCACAGATATGAGTAAGATACAGCTGTGGCTATAAATATAATCAATTAGGGGAGAAGGACCTGTTATCAAATAAATTACAACAGAGTGTGAAGTACAGCAACAGAAGCAGAGTTGAATGACTTACATCCATTTTTTTATTTTCTTTTGCTGAATTGTGTAGTTTGATGGTTTTCAAAACTTAACATGCAGTTGGACAACCTGGAGTATTTGTTATAGCAGAAGTTGCTGGGGATCACCTTCAGAATTTTTGATCCTGGGGGCACCTGGATGGCTCAGTTGGTCAAGTGTACTACTTGGTGTCAGCTCAGGACATAATCTCAGGGTAGTGGGATCAAGCCCCAAGTCGGGCTCCACACTCAGGGGAGAGTCTGCTTGAGATTCTCTCCCTCTATCTCTCCCTCTGACCCTTTTCTCTCTCTCTCAAATAAATAAACAAGTCTTAAAAAAAAAAAAAAAACAATTTTTGATCCAGTAGGTCTAGGGTGAGGTCTGAGAATCTGCATTTGTTACAAGTTTCCAGGTGATGCTTTCGATGTTAGTCTGGGATCATACTTTGTGAACTAGTTTTTGAGTCTTTAATGCAACCATTTCCAATATATAATACAATGTGTACTATTTAATGCAACCACACTCAGCCTGTCTATAAAATAGCCATAAAACTTCTTTCTTTTTTTCTCTTTCACTTCTCTTTCTATTCTTTTATTTATAAAGAACATTGATACAGTGCTCAGGAAGCCTACATTTTAACATGAGAGGATAGCTAAGGGAAAGCTATGCCAATTTCTCTGCCTTCCTTCTTGTTATCTACACAAAAGTTTAGGAAACTCAATTCAAATTAATAGGTAAAAAATTGAATCTGCATTTGAATCTAACAAGTTTTAATCAGCTTCTATGATAGGAACATCAGTATTAGTAAAATAGCTAATTTTCTTAGCAGAAGTTGATTTAAATGAAAGTGGAAACAACAATAAATTAAATAAAATCATGCTTGTATAAATATTTTTAAACTTTCTCCTGAATCACATTGTCAATTTTTCAGATAATTATGAAAAGTGAACAATAGACTTAGAAAGATGTAACACAGTTAATAGAATCTAGGACAAGGTTTTTACAAATAAAATTTCTAATCTTCCTTAAATGTTTAATTAATTACATATTAAAAATTTTTTCTTCTGTAGATGTACTGGGGCTGGCTTCTGATTGCAAGTAACAGAAACCTCCTGTGGCTAACTTAAGCAAAAAGAAACATGTAGGAAGGATATCTGAGAGCTTCCAGTCTACAAGGTGTGGGCAAGATGGAAGCTCCTGACCAGTGGGCTTTGGACAGAGCTGCTGCCATTGCCCCCCATACTGGCCTTGGGCTGCCAGACTTTGACCGCTCGCTCCATAGCTGTGTCAGGTAATTTCTGACTACCCAAGATGGTTTTGCTTCACTCTAGAAGAATCCAAGTCCCTGTGAAAGGGTTCAGTTGGCCACACGCTTCTCATACCTGAACATACTAGAGGCCAGTGAGTGACAGAGAGAGCATCCGACCCTCTTGGACTGCTGTTAAGAGAGGCTGGGCTCTACCTCTCATGTATGTGATTCCTTTCAAACCAAAAAGTGTTGGATGTCTTATAGTCCAAATGATAAATTTCTACTGTAACAGGGTAATAGAAAAAAAAATCCTGCCATTATCTTTTCTCCTCATGTGTTCATATTTAATCACTCATTTCCCTTACTCTTATAGCATTTCAGAGCTTATTAAATTCATAAAAACTTTACATATGATATTATCATTTGATTTCATGCCATCAGGGACAGGAATTCAGAAGTATTTTTTATTATTTACTTTATTATTTATCTACTTCTTTTTTTTAATTTTTTTATTGTTATGTTAATCCCCATACATTACATCATTAGTTTTAGATGTAGTGTTCCATGATTCATTGTTTGTGCATAACACCCAGTGCTCCATGCAGAACATGCCCTCTTTAATACCCATCACCAGGCTAACCCATCCTCCCCCACTCCCCTCTAGAACCCTCAGTTTGTTTTTCAAAGATCAAACCTTAGAGAAGATATGCAATTTCTTCTAAAAACACATATATAAAGTTTCAAACAGAGCTAGACAGCACCTTTTAGCTTCCTTAATGCCATGGAAACTGGTAAATGTTTGGTTTAAAAAAAAGTAATCACATGCTTATTTCTTTCAGTAATGGTGCTGTATCTGTCAGGATGATTTTAGTTGCGAGCCATATAAAATGCAACTGCAACTAACCTATATAGTAAATATTTATTATATCACAGGACAAGAAGTCTGAAATTGAGGTTACTCTGGGTTGGATAACAGACCAAGTCAATGGTATCAGAGCCTTTTCTCTTCCAATACTCTTAGGTTCTCCTCATGGCTGTATCTTCACGCATGGCACCCACAGACAACCCCACCTATAGACAGGAAGTCACAGGACTTAGCTTATAAACCCTTTAATTGACAGACCTTCCCTAGAGCTCCACAGCACTCTTCCCCTTAAAAGCCTAATACCAAAGACCAGGGAACATCTAAGCCAATTATTTTTGTTTGAAGATACTGAAATGGTGCTCGCTTCGGCAGCACATATACTAAAATTGAAGATACTGAAATGTATTTCCTCCTTCCAAAAATATCTTGTAATGTCTTGATGATTACAAAGTTAGCTACATTTTTTTTTCATTGTGGACTTTGTACTACATTTATTGTAAAATAGTTCAAGCCAGTAGATGACCTAAGCATTCAAGGCCACATGTCATGAAATCTCATCAGAGTTAGGTGCACCCGATCTGTATATGAACTTGACATGGCATGTAAGTTGTCTAATAATGACTGAGTGTTTAACACATTGTGTCATGTTAGACATGCTATCGATCCTTTTGAAATATTTTATTTTGTTTTTAGTAGTATGAATGTTACCCCATCTGACATTTACATTATGATGTTGATAGTGATTCACTATTGAAAAAAAAAAAAACTTTCCTAATACTTTCTTTCAAATTTCTGGATTGATTTAATTGACCAGGACATTGAAACAGTAAGACAAATTGCTTTTTTTTTTAAAGGTTTTATTTATTTATTTGATAGAGAGAGAATGAGAGAGAGAGAGCACATGAGAGGGGGGAGGGTCAGAGGGAGAAGCAGATTCCCTGCTGAGCAGGGAGCCTGATGCGGGACTTGATCCAGGGACTCCAGGATCATGACCTGAGCCGAAGGCAGTTGCTTAACCAAATGAGCCACCCAGGTGCCCAAGACAAATTGCTTTTAAAAACTGTCCATTTGCAACTTCTTATGTGTGAAAATCAGTTTGGGAGGTAGGAGGTGTTGAGGGGGAACAGGATAAAAAGTATTTGTTTATATGTTTGTTTTGAAAATATCAGAAAACATTGGTTTTTTTTCAATAATAAGCAGAGATACAGAGTTGCAAGCTCTAGTTATAAATAAGTCTTGTGAAATTCAACATGGTAGGCTTATATAAGAAGAGAAATATTGGAGAAATTGTCTATTTCAGTTACCTGAAAAAAAACTCTCATAAATGGAGTAAACTTCTTCCAAGATTAAACTACATTTTTTTCTATCATGGATACAAAATTTTCTCCCAAATTTTATTCATTAATGGGAAGACCTGAGACTGGAAAATGTAGTAGTTATGATTCAAATATTTAAGCCATGTTGTTTTTAGGACATTTATTCATCTATTTGTTAAAGCTATATATTTTGTAGTATATTAAACATGTTTTTTAGGCTGAAAAGTGATCACACAGGCCCTGTTTTTGTTTGCTGTATATACATGTTGTATGAATTTTTTTTTACCCACTATTTAGAAAATTCTCCAACCTTCAGGCCAATGTTCCATTTTGTGAATTTGCAAAATGCAACTCAAAGAAAAAGTGCCCTTAATGGATTCCTGTTCAAGCACAACTTGAAGCCTCGTTATTCTATACTTTTTCTTGTGTTAGTGGTGGTAAAGAGCTAACCAAAGAAAAAGAGGCAGATGCTTCAGTCTGATAGGTAAAAAATCATCCATTTATCCAACCAATAAACATTTAGTGAGTGCACTCTATATGTAAGGAAACAAGAGTCTTTGTAGTTCTGGCTGTTGTCAGATGGCTTTCAGAGCTCTGAAAGCAGCTGAAGAGCTAAGCATCAAAGTTTGAACAGAGACCAGCATTGTTGTGCCCATTCTTGACCAACTCAGCTCTACCTTGACTTATCCACATTCGCTGACCTTCAATAGGCCCCATCCTCTTGCACTCAGATAGATAATTAATAGACCATGGGTCCCAATAGAATTCATTGGCTATATTAGCTTAGTCTTGACATTTAAAATATGTATCTGGGGCCATGAGGCCTCACTGAGCAGCTTTACTTTCTGAGACCAGAACTTGTTGGCTCAGCCATTCCTATTTAGAAAAAGGCTAAAGAGAAGACAATTATGAATGAGGGTGCGAGGAGGGGGTAGAATGGTCAAACTACAGTGTCCATAACAATAGTCTTAATAGTTTTTCTTCTCCCTAACCTATCAATTATCCTGAGAAGTTGTTCACATCTGACATTATGATGGTGGATGTATCAGTTTCTTCAAAATAATGTCACTTTTTTGCAGTATGCAAATTTCAAAATATTTACATTCATGTTATATCATTACTCTCAATGAAGTTTTGTGGGGTTTTTTTTGCTTTAATGCCTATTTTTCTGCTATTTATGCCCAATAGCTTCCACTTTGTTTTTTTTTACATATCTGTTTTCTATCCTTTTAATGTCCATTTTTCTTTGCTCTTAAGTTGTAGTCATGTGTCCTGTAAACAAAATGAAAAAGCAAATTTTGGTTTTGCTCAATCTGAAATGCATTAGCTTTCATGTTTCTGAGGTATTTGGACACCATTTTATTTTGTGTTTCTTTCCTTTTCTTGGCTTCTTTTTTCTTCTTAACAGAGTTCACTCAAATTGGCTAAGCAGTCAGTATTCTTTATTTTTCTTCCATCATTTATACATAATTTTTCCAAGATTTTAATGAGTATATGGGTATTTGACTTAGTAAGTCCACACTTAATCAGAATCTCTCTATCCTCACAAAACTGAGTTTGTTACATTCTAATACCAAATAATCTCATCCTCTTTTAACATATAACTGCTATTTAGTATTTTAGTTTTACCTTGAACTTCTTCATTCTAAATTATACTTAATTTCACCACATAGTCATTATCATTACATGTTTAAGAATTCCATATTAAGAATTCATCCTCATAGGAATAATTTTATTATTCAGTTTTAAGTAGTGAAATCTTGTTTACTTATGCCCACTCGTTTGCCAATCTCTCTACTCCCACGGGTTCCAACATCTCATTTCTTTATGGAATAAATCCTCTTCTCTCTCAAATACATTCTTTGGTGGTTCTTTCAATAGCAGTTGCATTCATTTCCCTGAAAATGCGGGGGTTTTTTTTCACCTTTAGTTATGAATGATCATTTAAGTAAATAAATTCTCTACATTGAGAATTATTTTTTTCTCAGTATTCTGAAATATTATTGCAGTATCTTCTATTGTTTTTTCCTGTTGCAGAGTATGCAGTCAGTTTAATTTTCCTCTATTTGAGAGCAATCTTTAAGAAGCATTGTCTCTGTGGTTCTAGAGTTGCAATACTCAGCCTGGGTATTGCTTTATAATGATTAGTGGAATTTATGAATCTGAAAAATCCTCATTTGTAATCTCTCAATATTCTCTCTCCTTCATTTTCTCTATTCTATACTTCTGGAATTTCTTCTTATTATATGTTGAACTTTTTCATCCTATTCTTTATGTTCTTAGCCTATTTTTTGTATGTCCTCCCATATTGTGATTTTCCCACATGGACTTTTGGTAAATATCCTTTTATTTTTCCCAGTTTATCAATTCTCTCTGCAGTTGTCTCAGATCTGCCGTTTAACCCTTTTACCTACTGAGTTTGCATTTCAATAATGCCATTTTTTATTCCTAGAACATCTATTTTGTTATTTTGCAAAATTGTACATCTGGTTTTATAATGTCTTGTTATTGTCTCATGTTTTTAATTGTTTTTAATTTTAGACTCAATATCAAGAGAGTTTTATTTTTTGATTTTTTAAAGATTTTATTTATTTATTTGGCAGAGTGGGGAGGGGGATGTGTGGGTGGGGAAGGGAGTTGCTGAGGGACAAGCAGACTCCCTGCTGAACCGGGATCCCCACGTGGGGCTCAATCCCAGGACCCTGAGATCATGACCTGAGCTGCAGTCAGACGCTAAACCAACTGAGCCACCCAGGTGCCCCAGGGAGACAGTTTTGTGATCTGAAGTTTCTTGGTATATAGTCCTACTTCTGTAGTGTCTATTAGTTATTAGTCGTTGAGGGGAATTGCTCCCTTATATCTTAAGCAATTTTAGCTCGGTATGAACTTACAGCAGGGCATTAATTCATTGAAATCTTGCAGGGCTTGAATTCAGGGTATATTCCCCACAGCAATCTTGCTTTTTTTCTGTGGGGCACCCCAGAGTAATAACAACTGTGAATTAAAAATGCTGTGAATACATTTCAGTATGTGGGTTGCTAGATGACATGGATAATCTAAATTTGAACTTCAAATTAATGTGAGGGAAAAGCTGCTGGCTATGTACCATCAAGGAGTCTTTATCCCCCATTTGGAACTCACATTAACCATCTTGACAATCATTTTCATACATTGGGCCAAAGGAGGAATGTTTTGATCCTCTCATTTTTATTTGTGGCTTATCACTTAGGTGATCAAAACTTTGTGTGTTTTCTCCCTTCCAAATCCCACATTTTGAAGCACAGGGTCTCATACCTTATCTCTACCATGAATTGGTTTTAAAACATCAGCCAGTGGGCAAGACTTATAACCTCTCCCTTGTTTAACTGTTTAAACAGTTTAACTGTTTGTCATCCATCTCTTTGGGTTTTAATTGTCTCTTGAGTTGCACCTGGTAATTATTTTATTTCATAAAAACTTTATTTTATAAAAAGCAAATGTGTATATCTAAAAGCTCCCTTTTTACAATCTATTCCATACTTTCCAGTTTCATAGGTAGGATGTTTTTAGTTTTTAGGATGCTCATTGCCATTTCAGGCATTGGTAATATGAACTATACCATGTCGGTGTGGAAAGGTAAAGCAAATATTTATTTAGTGCCTCCCAACTGATGGAAAGTTATCTTTTGGATTTGAATGAGCCTAAACATACCAACTCTCTTGGACAAAAGCTCACTTTTTATCTATCCTCGCATATAGTCCAAATAGTTTTTGCTAAATATCTTTATATTTATCTGAAAAGAATGACAGTCTTTAAAAAATGTCACTGTCTATGATTTTAGTGACAGTAAGCAGTAATGAGATCAGATATCGTGTAGAGTTTATATTTTTCAAAACACAAATGCAACAGCTCATTTAGCAATGTGCTTTACAATGTGATCGTAAATCATTAAAATTGAACAATAGTTGTCAGGAAAAATGAAAAATGTGCATTTTGTGATGTATTATTTTTTTTCTCCTCAAATGTTTACAAAATATTTACAGTTTGGGAAATTTTTAAAGAACTACAAATAGTAGGACATTTCTAAAAAGAACACTTTGATTTCAAGAGAAAACTGTGATAACAAGTGCATTGCCATTGACTACAGGGATGGGCAAGAATCGAAATGATTTTTGAAGACAGATCTCGAGAAAAACAATTCAGATTCTGAAAGGTCCAGACTAAGGAGAATTTCTAATCCAGATAAGAGGGAATGTATTAGTCACAAAAGTATTTTCTCAAATAAACCTTTTTTCTACTGTCTATCTGTTTAAGAAAAAAAAAAATAATGCCAGCACCTTTTAAAAACATTACTTCCCAGGGCACCTGGGTGGCTCAGTCAGTTGGGCATCTGACTCTTGATTTCCGTTTAGGTCATGATCTCAGGGTTGTGAGAACAAGCCTTGCTTTGGGCTCTGTGCTTAGCTTGGAGTTTGCTTGAGACTCTCTCTTTCTCCCTCTGCCCCTCCCCTCACTCACTCTTTCTCTCTGTCTCTCAAAATAAATAAATAAAATCTTTAAAAAAATATTACTTCCCCTAATTGTACTTAGGTACCCTTATTTTAACTAAAATATTATAGATCTTGGGGCACCTGAGTCAGCAAAACGTCTGACTTAGGCTCAGGTCATGACCCCAGAGTCCTGGGATTGAGCCCTGTGTTAGGTGGCTTGCTCAGCAGGGAGTCTGCTTCTCCCTCCTCCTCTGCCCCTCCTCCCTGCTCATTCTCTTGCTCTCTCTCTCTCCCAAATAAATAGAAAAAATCTTTAAAAAAATTAAAATATTATAGATCTTTTTACAGTGAAAAAGGAGGCTCATTCTGAGCTAAGTCTTTAAAAGATTCGCAACATTATTATATAAAAAATAAAATATTCTTGGGGTGCCTGGGTGGCTCAGTCGGTTAAGCATTGACTTGATTTCAGCTCAAGTCATGATCTCAGGGACCTGAGATCAAGCCCTGTTTGAGCCCTGCTTAAGATTCTCTCTGTCCCTTTCCCTCTACCCCTGCCCCTCGCTCCTCTCTTCCTCCCTCTAAAACAAAATAAAGATAAAAAAATTAAAATGAAAAAATGTTCTTTAAAGTCAATACAATCTTTTTCTCAGCAATCTGAAGTTTCTCTGTCAACTTATATTGCTGAGACATCTGTCTCTATCCTAGTACAAATAAAAAACCTAAACAAAATTAAAATAATAATAAGCCCAAAATCTTTGGCTTAGAATTTTCTTGAAATCTGGAAATTCAGAAGGCAATTATCTTGGCTAACTATAAGACATAATTCTTATCAAGAACTGAATTTTTTTCTCATGCCATCCCAAGTTATCTTCATTATGACAAAGCAGAACTATTACCATTTACAAAACACTTGCTTATACATGATTTCACTTGGTATTTATTACTATATGATGTAGGTAGAGGAATTTTACACTGACACAGCTTGCTGATCCTAGCTCAAATAACTTTTTCAGTAAGTGTTCCCTTACCTTCTAAAATTCACAAGTTCCTTCTTCTGTGCTCCATAGTATATTTATTTTGCCATTTTAACCACACGTCTAAAAATGGTAAAATATACTAAGAATTATCAAAACAAAACAAAACACACCATTGCCCTGCCTAGATTCTTTGCTCTGGGATTGTGCACAATTTCCTAGCTGCTGTGAGTAGAACTGCCCTTAGTCAATGGAAGCAGCCTCATCCCAGAAGTTATGTCCCCAAGGAATGATGGACTGGTATAGCCGTGCAAAGCCTTGTCTCAAGCGAAGCTATATTCAGCTACAACTCTTGTTCCAGACCTCCCCTGAGTCAGGCTGAAGTTGGTATCTCTGCTTAACCTTCTTCCCCTGCCCCATTCTACTTCCCCTCACTTCTGTTTCCTCTGTGTTCTTGTTTCTATTCGTTTATATTGTTTTTTTAATTTCTCTGTTTTCCTCAAATACCCTTGAGAGTCCATTAATATTTAAGAGGGAGCCTTTAAAATACTAGTTCTGTCTCTGTATGTTTGATTAGGTTTTGTTGACTAAGGAGTGGACTTTTTTCCTGGGCCTTAGAATATATATGTCTTTTAGCTCTGGCTACCATTTCTTCAGAGACGAAGTCTCTCATCTACTGCCTGGGCATTTAAGATTGGTTTCCAGCATTCTAGAAACTAGGAGAGGGTGGAAAACTTGGAGGTATCTATATTTACTATGTAGACTTTCATTTAAGTTTCTTTATTTTTAGTCCATGGCCTCAGCCCTGCCCTCAACCTTGCCAACACATGGACCATTTTTCAAAGAATGAAACTTTCAACTTGTGGTGGTAGGCAAGTTGTAATTGGATTGTTTTTCTCAGCAGGAGTGGGGCCTAGAGCCATTAACTAATCCTAAAACAAGATTTCAATAGCCATCCTTTCTATATCCTGCCTCATTCTCATCTTCTATGGTATCACATACCTCGAATTTCTAATAGATTGAAGGATTCTTGGGATGAGTTGTTTGATTTCTTGTTGCATAGACCTCTGTAGACACACAGTTTATGTTTCATCCACTAGACAATAGTTACCTTTACTCATTTAACAAGTATCATTAGCCAGGCGCCATTTGAACTTAAAAAAAAAAAAAAAGATTTATTTATTTATTTATTCTAGAGAGAGAAAGAGAGCATGAGTGCTGCGAGTGGTGGGAAGGGTAGAGGGAGAAGGAGAGAGAGAATCTCAAGCAGATTCCCTGCTGAGCTGCTGAGCACAGAGCGCAATGTGGGACTCGATCCCAGGACCCTGAGATCATGACCTGAGCCAAAAACAAGACTCAGACGCTTAAACGACTGAGCCACCCAGGCGCCCCTGAACTGTGCAGTGCACTTTGGGACACAAACAAAAATTGCCATCACCATGAAGCCTGTATTTTAAGAGGAATACAAAAATAGCCAAATAAATAAATTACAATGCAGTGTTTCAGAGCATGTGAGTATTATAAAGAAAAGTGAAGCAGGGAATGGGGATGGAGAGGGCTGGAAAACTCAACTGCAATTTTTAACAGGAGTACAGAGATGACCTGCAGTGATGAAAATAGATTGTGGGTGGAAAACGAAGAAACAAAGAGATCTGTTAGGAGCCTAGGATAGTAATTTAGAAAAGAGATGATGGAGTCTTAGACAAGATGATAGGGGGCGCCTGGGTGGCTCAGTCAGTTAAGCACCTGCCTCTTGATTTTGTCTCAGGTCATGATCTCAGGCTTGTGAGATGGAGCCCTGATTCCGACTCTGTGCTCAGCATGGAGTCTGCTTGAGATTCTTTCTCTCCCTCTGCCCCCCACCCCAAATAAATAAATAAAATCTTTAAAAAAGAAAAGAAAAGATGTTAGGGACTCGGCAGCAGTGATTGGGAAAAATGATGGTGGTTTGGTATTAGTGGAGATAAAGACAAATAATTGTATTTTGTATGAACGTGAGGATAGATCCAACAGAAAAAATTCTTTAACAGATTCAATATGCAAGGAAGAGGAAATAGAAATGTGAAGGGTTAATGCTAAGGAGATTTATATATTGTTGAAATAAATTTCCAGGCCTAAAATGGAGATGCTCCTGCCCAGGGCACCATGTCAACAAAAACTTAGATAACTGTAGTATCCTGGTAAATGTTCCACTTGACCAGAAATGCAGTATATGAGTCAGCCAATGGCAAGCCACCTCTGAGCTTTATACTTATTTTCTTGTTTCTTGATCTTTCTAAATAAGGTCAGATATGCAACCGCTTAAGCTGAGTACTTCCTCCTTGTCTCCCTCTTGCTTCTTTCTATAAAAGCTTGCAGTCCTTTCCCTTACTCTGCTGCTCTCCAAATTCTTGAAAGTAAAGACTGCCTGCTTCATGAAGTGTTCAGTAAGGTGTTTTTGTATCCGCTAAATTGTCTTTTTTAATCATTTTATATATGTGTATGTGTATGTGTGTGTGTATGTATGTATGATGTATGTATGTATGTCTGTATGAGGTTCACAGATGGATCTAGGAGTCTGAAGTTCAGGAAGGAGGTTTGCACTAAAGATATGAATTTTGGAGTAGTCGGGATAGAAATGAGATTTGTGTGAGGCTCTGTGATCTCATTGGATAACATTTTAGATAAAAATTAAAAGAAAATCAAAGACTTAGCCCTGGGTCACACCTACTTTAAGTGGTTGAAGAGAGAAAAAGAAACCATCTAATGAAATTGGGCGCCTGGGTAGCTCAGTTGGTTAAGCGACTGCCTTCGGCTCAGGTCATGATCCTGGAGTCCCTGGATCGAGTCCCACATCGGGCTCCCTGCTCATCGGAGAGTCTGCTTCTCCCTCTGACCCTCCTCCCTCTCATGCTGTCTCTCATTCTCTCTCTCGCAAATAAATAAAAAATCTTAAAAAAAAATTAAAAAAAAAGAAATAGAGCTAAAACAGCCAATGGGGGGTAGGAAGAAATCCAAGAGAGGATGGTGCCCTTGAAGCCATGTGAAGAAAGCGTGCCAAGGAGGAGGGATGATCAACCATGTTGATTGCTATTGATAAGAAAGTTGAATTTAAAAACATAGAGGTAATTGATAATCTTGACCAGAGCAGTTTTGGAGTGGTGGAGTGAAATTCTGATTGGACTAAATCTAAGAGAGAAAAGGAAAAGAAAGGCTGGGTACAGTGCCTATGGATGGCTTTCCTGCAGAGTTTAAAGTTTAAAAAGAAAGCAAATAAGTAGAATAATGTTCAATGAAGGCAGTGGTATCTAGAGATTGTTGCTGTTTATTAATGTTACCGAACCCAAGTTCAGCTGCCCATCACCTGAAAGATCATCACTCAAGAGATGAGTTTTGATTGGAAAGGAGCACGAGCTTTATTCAGAAGGCCAGCAATCTGAGGAGAAGGTGGACTCTTGTCCAGAAGCCAACTCTGAGATTTCTTCTTGGCCCAGGGACTTTTAAAGGGGTTTAAGGTAGTTAATCAGGAAAGGGAGTGCAGTGGTCTGCAACATTTCTTGGTCACATGCAGACTCGATAATGTCAGCTACAAACGTGATCTCTGTGCTCTGTGGTTGTGTGAGGGCGTCAGGTTCTTGTTCCGTGATGTGCAGAGTTATTCTGTTCTTTCTGCAAAGGAGGGCAAGGTCTACAGATACACAGAGGGAGGTCAGTCAAATCATTTATGTGACCTAAAAGAAAGAAAAACATTTTGCTAAAAAAATTGTTAGGCTAATCAGAAAACCCAAGCAGTTCTGGTTCTTCACTCCTCAAGGCCAGTGGTCTGCAAATCTCAAAGAAAGTAAATTAGTTCCGTTACAGATCAGGGGCCTTAGGTCAGCAAGTAAGAAGTATGTTTACTTGAATCAAGTTAACCCTCAAGACCAGCTGGGGTGCTGTTACATTAATAGAAAGTAGTAACAGCTTCTTCGGGTGCTAATAAGGGGATGGGAATTGGGTGCTAATGAGTTATAAATAATGAGGAGGCATATCTTCAAGTGAGGAGGTTGTATCTGAGTCAAGTCTCTTGAATAGGATAGAAGAAATGGAATACAGTGCAGAAATGAATCATTTTAGATAGGACCGTGAAAAGTCAATGTTATTTAGGTAGAAAGGGGGTATAATTATCCCAAGAAAAGACTATTAGCCCATAAATATAATAGATTTTATCTTTTTTTTAAAGATTGTATTTATTTGAGAGAGAGAGAGGGAGAGAGAATGAGTGGGGGAGGGTCAGAGGGGGAAGCAGACCCCCTGCGGAGCAGGGAGCCCGATGCGGGACTCGATCCCGGGACCCTGGGATCATGACCTGAGCTGAAGGCAGACGCTTAACTGACTGAACCAGTCAGGCACCTCTAGGTTTTATCTTTGATTATGGTATGACTTCAATTTTTATGTTAAACACTCCATTTGTACTTTTGTTATCCTAACCGTGAATTACTATAATAATACACTAGATTTTTTAAATGTGCCCACTTTGAAATTAAGAATCTGTCATTTCTCACCCTTAGACTTTGAATTTTTTGAAAGCAGAGTTTTTTGCTAGCAGACTGTCTGGCAGTTAGAAATTGCTCAACAGATGTCTTATGAAAGACAAAAAGAATACTAACTTATGATAACATGGTACTTTTTTTTTTTTTTTACAACATAGTGAAGTTGAGCTTGTCCATTCATGTAGTAGGAGATTTTTCTTTAAGGCATATGGTTGGATTTCCTACTGTATCCTTGTGTTGCATATGCTAGTAGTGAATTGGTTCATGATTGTTTTTTCAGGACTTTCTGCAATGGTCTAACTTGAGATCTAATTAGAATGAATGGACCTCCTCTTTCAAAAATTTTCCTGATGAGGGTGCCTGGGTGGTTCAGTCAGTTAAGCATCTGACTCTTGATTTCAGCTCAGGTCATGAATTCAGGGTCCAGAGACTGAGCCCCGCATGGGGCTCTGCACTCAGTGGGGAGTCTGCTTGAGATTCTGATGCTCTCCCTCTGCCTCTCTCCCCACCCCCCTCCCCTGCTTGCGTTGGTGCGCATGTTCGCACTCTCTCTGTCTCTCAAAAAAAAGAAGTTTTCTGGTGCATACGTATGTTATTTGATCCAACATCTTTTAACTGAGTATTCTTCTCTGTTGTATGTAGTTAAAGCATTATTTTTAATAAAATTAATTTCTTTTACATTAACATAAAATGCATTATATATGTATGTGCTGTATATATATAACATAATATTATATATATATGTAATGTATAAACAAACAATACAAGGTTTTAAATAGAAGTCCATATTTTAATAAAGGAACACATAAATGTACAATTTTATCATGTTAAAATAAAACAGTGCCTATATTTAGCAATATAGTAAGGATGCCCTTTAAGATATGTGGCAATCATATTTTGTAGGTTAAAATGCATACGGTAATTGTCTACTAAAAGAGGGAAAACAAGCTTGCATTTTTTATTTAACGACTTTCAATAAGTACTTCCCATTTTTAAGAACAATGTACTTATGATAAAAGTCTTCATATGTTCCAGAATGTGTTTACATTTTAGTGAAGAAGAAGAAAAAACATGAATAAAGAACGAAGACAACCACAAAGAAATGATTTGTGTAGTATTATCAGTATAATAATAAAGACTGGACAAATGAAAAACATACCTTAAAAACACATATACTCAAAAACAAATAAAATACTGAACTAAGAAGAAACATGAAAAGCTAGTAAATGATAAAACTGGCGTTTTCTACTTCACAAAGAGAAATGGTGGCCTTTTCATTCATCTTGGTCAATTATTCCCATTATAGGTTCCAGATTAGTCTGCCTTTTCTCATTTTAAGTCGTCGAGAAGAATCTATAGCCTACTAGCTGTCTTTATGAACATTGAAGTTTGTTTACATTAAGGGAAGTTTTCTAAGAGTGTTTTTGTTACTGTTAAAGTTGTCTACCCTGCTTCACTTCTATAAAGGAAAACTATCACATATTTCGTGGCATTTCAAACAATTTTATTTACCATTACATTATATGGCAGCAGCATTATCTAGCAAGTCAATGTACATTTATCAAGGCTCTACTCAACACATTATTCCAAGCATGCTTTTGAAATGTGTACTGACATTGACACTGACCCTTTCTACTATCAGCAAGTGATTTATTTTAATTCAAAATGACATAAGCAATTAGGAGAGAAACTCACAGAGAAAATAAGTTACTCCTTTTCTAGTAGAATGTGTTTTTGCATATCTTATCAGTTTAAGTGTATTCTGATAGCTTATATTCAGGTTTCACTAACCTTAATTTTTAAGATTCTACTAAAGGTTAAGTTTTCTAGAAACAGACTCGGTGGTAGAGTTTAGCATGCAAGACATTTATTAGGGAGTGACCTTGGTTGAAATCAAGCCTGGGGAACAGGAGAGGAAGGGAACAAGAGTGGGCAAAAGAACAAGTTCAGCTGGGATGCGGGTCTGGCAACAGCCTTGACTGAACAGTGAGAGCTGGTGCTAAATGACCCAGCAGGGTTGTCCCAAATGGCCAAGGTAGTATCCCTCACCGCCATCAGACACTGGCTACAGACACCCCGGAAAGGGCATGACTTCTCAGAATGGATCAACAGCTGAAGGATATCATTCCCAGCGGCTGGTCATTGAGTCCTTCTATGAAGCAGGATTTGGGCAGCACATTGCCGTGTCTACCACGGATTCCACACATTTGTCGTTGGCAATGTACTGAAATCATGTAGACTTCATTGTCTAGAAAATTATGTATTTGTCATGATATCAACCTTGGGGATATATTTTAGAGAATTAAATATTAGGGACTTTACTGAAGAAACAAATAAATGGATTATAATGGATACAGTCAGGCTGTCAGTATTTGCATTCCAAACTGGATGTGAAGCATTTGAAAACGCTTTTCGTAGTCATTGTAGCCTCACTTAAACTGTGGGAGGAGTCAGGGTATTTCTTATAATTGATCTGGATAGTAAAGAACTTCCCCAAAATCACAGCATTAGCTCCCATCTTCCCCAGTCATAAGGATGAAAGCTTAACTTTATGTACTACTTGTAGCTTCTTAGTCCAGGATAGTCTTGGGCATGCATTTGGAATGTAATCTCATTCCCCTTCACCAAGTACAGCATAAGATAGGTTCTACCATTTACTGTCATAGAACTTAAGTATAAAGGATGCTTAGTTCTGGTTACTTCAGTCTTGTCTTTTCACTTTTCTAGGTACCCAGTACACTTTTTCCTCTGGCCACAGACATTTTCTCCTGGTGGTGATTATAAAAGTGCTTCTCTCACCTTCACTCGTGATTCCTTCCATAGCGTCAGCTTATTTTTCTTTCTGGTGCACCTTCCCACCCAAAATAATTACTATTATATTACTTCCACTTTACTTCCTTTTTGGTCCTTCTCCATTCATTATTTCTAATGAATGCATAGACCCATACATGCAACATGGGTCATGTGTAACACTAAAAACTAGTGATATGGGGGCACCTGGGTGGTTCAGTCAGTTAAGTGTCTACCTTCGGCTCAGGTCATGATCCCAGGGTCCTGGGATCGAGCCCTGCATCGGGCTCCCTGCTCGGCGGGGAGCCTGCTTCTCCCTCTCCCTCTGTCTGCTCCTCCCCCTGCTTGTTCTCTTTCTCTCTCTCTCTGTCAAATAAATAAATAAAATCTTAAAAAAAAACAACTAGTGATATGATATGAGACATAGCTTATCATCCTGGTCCTTGAAAACATTAATTTTCAAAGGGAGGGGCAATAGAAAATAAAATCTCTATACTTTTGGCGATCTTAATTATCTCTATTGCCATTACAAATTATGAATTGGCTTATTTGAAAGATTTCATTGTCTATAAAACTCTTGATGGGACTATGAAGTTTTGAAAGGCTGGAATTGAAAGACAAATTATCAGTCAAAAAAGGTCTCTGAGAGAGAAGATGCTGGTAAGATACCAAGAGGCTTCTTTCACAATTCCAGAGCGTTCCACCTATGAGACCTAGTAATGAGAATGAATTTCTTCCCATGTTGTGCCGCTCATTTCAGTTAAGTTAGGCATGAGATCAGATCATGATCCCAACACTTTCCAATAAGTTTAAAAGCATGTATATGTTTAACTTCAGTTAAATAAAAATATATGTATATTTATTGGGAATTAATAAACAGACAATGGGACTAAATAAAATCATAATTTCTTAGATACCAGAAGATGCTGTTTTGAAAACATGGCTACACATTTTTTGACAATCATTTCATTGTAAGGAGGACCCTCTCCCCCTTTATCTGAGCTGGTTTGTAATTGTTTTGACTCGCATAATATGGCAGAAGTGACTCTGTGAGATTTCAAGGCTAAGTTCATGTGTCCTTTGCTTTGTTCTATGGAACACTTGCTCTTGGACTCTGGGGACGTGACATAAGAAGTTTGAGTATCCTCAGGCCATCATACTTTGAGGAAGCCTGTGTCATGTGGAAAAGACTAGGATAGGAGCTCAGGTCAGCAGATGCATCTGAACCCAAGTTTTGAGGCACCCAACCCGTGTGCCAAATATGCAAGTAATATAGCCTCCATATGATTCCAATTCCTGGTCGTTTGAGTAACCCCTCAGTAGCTGAGATTTCCAAGCTGAGGCCCCAGACCTAGAGATAAGCCATCCCCATAGTACAGAGTCAAATTCCTGCCCCACAGATTCCTGAGCATAGTAAAAGGTTTATAGTTTTATGCCACTAAATTCTGAGGTGATCATTACACAGCAGTAGGTACCTGGAATGCTCAGGTACTGTAAGTGTATGAGCAATCTTACCCCAATAAGAAAATAAATAAAACCCTTCAAAAATTTCCAGCAAAATTCACTAATTATTAGATGTTCACAGAGTCAGACCCACAGTAAACGTCAGAAATTTTACTTAAACTTATCAGCTATTTTTTTGAAGATTTTATTTATTTTAAAGAGAGAGAGACAGCGAGTGCATGCAAGCAAGGTCGGCGGGGAGAGGCAGAGCAGAAGGGGAGGGAGAGAATCTCAGGCAGACTCCCTGCTGAGTGCGGAGTCCCAATCTGTCTTGATCCCATGACCATGAGATCATGACCACAGCTGAAACCGAGAGTTGGGTCCCCAACCGATTGGGTTACCCAGGCCCCACACATAAGCTCTTTTTACTTTTAAAAATTTATGTACCAAGTTTAACTTGAAGCAAAAAGCTTTCTATTCTTGTAAATTATTTTTGTCTACCAAATATGCACAAAATGATTTTCATATATGTACAATAAAAATCAGATGGAAAAATATGAACCTTTTATTAGCAGTGATTTATCTAAGATTGCTTGATAACTTTATTCAAAAGTACTGAAATGTATGTTACCCAGAGGATAATAGAGCTACTTGATAAACTGATTTTGGGTATGTTGCATACGTGTTTCAATAGGCTTTATATTGAATGAAAATAGACACCTAGTAAAACCATTTTCAGGGTAAAATATTCAATAGCTTTTCCTATTCTTCTAAGTAAGAACATTTCAACTCGTGTTAAAAAAAAAAAATCCTTCCTGATTCAGCAGTTTTTGTAGGCTTTTCCTCAGACTTAGAGTTTACTGACTAATCAGCAAAACTCCCATAAGTACTTACTTAAGAAAAGAGAGAGAATAAAAAGACTATAAAATGACTACATACATTCAATCCCTTAGTGATTCAGAACTTTTATTAAAAGTTTACTGAGGGGCGCCTGGGTGGCTCAGTTGGTTGAGCGACTGCCTTCCGGTCGGGTCATGATCCCAGGGTTCTGGGATCGAGCCCCGCATCAGGCTCCCTGCTCTGCGGGAAGCCTGTTTCTCCCTCTCCCACTCCCCCTGCTTGTGTTCCCTCTCTCGCTGTGTCTCTCTCTGTCAAATAAATAAATAAAATCTTTAAAAAAAAAAAAAGTTTACTGAGAGTTCCAAGTATTTACAAGCCTGAAGTAACACCAAGGTACTGATATGATCCCTGTTCAACTCTCAAAGGCATTAACTTTGGCGTCTCTTAATAGTGTTTCGTGAAATGCCCTGGATTGTGTGTAATATTATGGCCAGACCTGTGTGTTCTCAGAGCTGGAATTAAACTTGGTGGTCTAGTTCAAACCACCAATTTTTTTTTTAAAGATTTTATTTATTTATTTGACAGATAGAGAGAGAGCACAGATAGGCGGAGTGGCAGGCGGAGGGAGAAGCAGGCTCTCCGCTGAGCAGGGAGCCCAACGTGGGGCTTGATCCCAGGGCGGCGGGATCACGACCCGAGCCAAAGGCAGACGCCCAACCAACTGAGCCACCCAGGCGCCCCTCAAACCACCAATTTAATACCAGACTTGAACTGCTTCCATGACTGTTACTCCCTTAACTATCTTGAAAAGAAGTTGCTTGTAAAAAAGAAGAAGAAGAAGAAGAAAGAAGTTGCTTGTATCTTTTTTACTGGATCAGGTTCCAGCAAAGTCACAGTGAAACTCATTAGTCAAGTACAACTTGGATTCCTACTGTAGGGCATCTGACAGATTCTAGAAGAACTGCAGCAGAGCCAGAATACTATACTTCATTTCCCCATAGTTTTTGAATTAAGTATCAGAAGACCTTGCAAGGTATTAAATATAAAGAAACATATATATCTATGCTGAAAGGGCACATTTAATAGTGTTATTATCCTGAGATTTATTATCTTTTATGGTTATATTTGTGAGTAGTTGACAATCTCTGCTCTATTCTGACATCATAGAAATTCCTTTGTCTAAATCTTATCACTAAGAAATGGATATCGACCACAAAGCCAATCTTTACTAGTCCATTTATTTCCCTTCTTAAATCTCTATGTTAGTAAAATTTTTAAGGAGAGGTTGGCATGAAAATCACAAGCAGCCCTGAAGGTAAAATGTTATATAGTACCATGAAGAGAAAATAAAAAATGGATCTGATGGCACACCTCAGAAATCTGAGACATAAAGAAAACATACATTCCCCTTTTTAGATTTTATTGGTATTCTGGACCTGAGCTCCCCATAATGCTATATGGGAGTCCTTTATGGATTATGGAGTATTAGGGGCCAATCCTTCAGAGACAGAGCCATGAGTAGACTTCATTACAGCATCTGAGGATTTCATATTTTATCAGTCACAACTTAAAATGCTTAGCCAAAAAAAAAAAAAAAAGACGTGATATTATTCCCTGGAACTTGTCATTAATAGGGTAAATGAGTAAACAAATATCATTACTTTAAGCATGAGGAATGGAGATGATACAAAATGCAGATATGTAGGATGCCAGAAAATTGATAGGTACTAATTTGCATTATACTGTTAGGCAGTTATGCTTCCCTATTAAAAGCATGTGGTTTGAAAGAAGACACATAGAGTTTGCTTCTTTTTCATTTTAATAAACATCAATTTCAATGACTAAATTTCCACTCTTCAAGTCCTGAGTGTAAATGCACAAAATGTCTTTATTCCATATCCGATGGAGTGATGTGTTTGAGAGCTCAAACTCTGGCAATAATAAGTAAATGTCAGAAAGCATCTAATGCTTCCCTATTAGCCAACCTAAAGACAAGTCAGGTTTTTTTTTTTTTTTTTTGACAGAGAGAGAGATAGCGAGAGCAGGAACACAAGCAGGGGAAGTGGGAGAGGGAGAAGCAGGCTTCCCGCCAAGCAGGGAGCCCGATGTGGGACTCGATCCCAGGACTCCGGGATCATGACCTGAGCCGAAGGCAGTCGCTTAACGACTGAGCCACCCAGGCACCCGACAAGTCAATGTTTTTAAGAAGGCTATTCTAAAATATTTTTTCCAAATAAAGAGCATATTTATATAAATTTATATAAATTTATATATCATTTATATAAATGACCCTTATATTAGTAGCCTATCAATATACAACCTTTGCCTACATGTAAAGGAAAGTAGTATTCAATCAGTACAACATATATGTCATAGATTAGGAAATATAGATACGGAGTAAGTACAGGCTGTTAATGAATTTTACGATTTTGATCTCAAGTCGTATGTAAGATAAAAACAACCTATATATGATGCTTATTTTTTTAAAGGTTTTATTAATTTATTTGACAGAGAGAGAGAGAGCACAAGTAGGCAGAGGGGTAGACAGAGAGAGAGGGAGAAGCAGGCTTCCCGCAGAGCAGAGAGCCTGATGCAGGACTCAATCCCAGGACCCTGAGGTCATGACCTGAGCTGAAGGCAGAAACTTAACCGACTGAGCCACCCAGGCGCCCCCATAGATCTGATGTTTAAAGAGAACACACAGACTCTTTACATTGTGGAAATTCAGCAAAAAAGACAAACAGCGTTCTTCCTTATGGGGAATCTATAATTTAGTAAGGGGAAGAGAACTTTAAGTAAGTAAAACTTTAAATGGGTAAACAGATAATCAATCGACTCTTTCAAATATACAATTTATTTATTTTAAATGATATTCTGATCTTTTATAAAGTAACAGGGTGGCAAGGAGCTGAAGGATGGGTGGTGAGTTTTCTCTGAAAGGAATATTTGAGCTATAACCTGAATAGAGAGTAGGGTCACCTAAGTAAAACAACTCCAGGGGAAGGTGTGAGCAAATGCAAAGGTACTGAGGTAGCTGAAGTGGGCAAGTGGGAGCAAGAAAAGAAGAAAAACAGGACGCATTGTGGTTGAAAGATTAGTGAGTCATCTTTTTTAGTGCTCTTTGAGAAGTAATTTCTAGCCAACAGTCTTAAAGATTCTTGATCTGTCATAACTTAGTGATTAATATGGCTATTTTATAACTACAGATTAGTGAGATCTGTGACATCTGGCTTATACAGAATGTGTGGGTGAACACATTTATCTTAGTTTGGGACAGCATAATGGCAGCACAGCACTGAGATATGTGTGGCAATTTCCTTCAAAAGGTGCAGTTTTTGAAACAGCTTTATGAACCCCAGATTTAAACCAACAAGTGAGTCAATTTGGCTTATTCACCATCCATTCATTCATTTATTCAATCATTACAGAAATAGTTATTTTACACCAGTCTATTTGCCAGACACCCTTCTGCCTTCCAACAGAGAGACATGCAAAGAGACCACTACCAGGAGAACTTAGGAGGCATCATATTTAGAAGGAAATCCTGAATTGGTCAACTGAGGACAAGAATTGTATCACAGAACCTTGTTCATGATACAATCACAGTCCATAACCGATAAATGGCAGGACTAAAATCTGAATCTTTGTCTAGATAATCTCTCTTTCTTTTCCTCTGTCATTCTTTCTTATTGAATTCTTGCTTGCTTGTCTGCTGCTTTTTCTATTTTCCTTTTGTTTTTTATTTGATTTTTCTCAGGTTATTTCACCACTTTTCCTGTAACTGTCTTTCCTTATATAAGTTGTCCTTTCATCAAAATCTCTCCCTTATGAACCATAAGGGGTGATAATGTTTCCTATATGGACTCCAATTGGTAGACTGATCAAAACACTGAGATGTCAAGAAGTCAGAAGGAACACCCACATGGGGCAGAGTCACAGACAAAAACAGTGGGGCAGGATCTAAGATCTTCAGTGAATAAAGTTGTGGGACCAGGATGTAGATTGATGATGGGGATTTTATCAGATGTCAAAGGATCTAAGAGTTTTGGAAAGAGAAATGAAGAGAAATGACTTGAAAGTGACAATGGGGAGTGAGGAGAGCATCTATTCCATTTCCTGACCCTGTGTTACTTGAGAGGCATGCAGACAAGGAAGTTTGCTCCAGAAGCAGCCAGATTTATGTCAGGGCTGAAAGTGACCAGAAAAGCAATAGAAGAAAATGAGACCCCAGAAACATCTCCCAGTTTATATATAAGGTTCCTAGGACTCAGGAAAAGAAGTAGTAGGAAGGAATATTTGGCTGTTATTGAAATAGACCAAGCTATTCAAAGCCTGTGAAATTTAAAAACTGAGGAAAGGCACGTTTGTAGAAAGGATTACATAAAGGCTGGGGCAGGCATTTTGGAGATACTAAGAGCAACACCATTGCAGATTTCTATGAATAATTCAAAGGAAGAGATAAGACAAGGGGAAACTTTTAGCACTTGGCATTATTTGAGGGTTTAAGTAGCAGTTGCCTTTCAAGTATAGAACTAAAAAAAAAAAGAAAGAAAAAAGGAAAAGCCCCGAGTTTAGAAATTCTGGGAGAAATCAGAATATTTGTACTCCGTGGTCAACGTGGATAGACAGTACTTTCTTAAAGACCATAGAGGACAGCTTCAGCTGTCCCTAAGAGCTCATTCTCCTCTTCCATCTTAGTGAAGAGCTGGATTCAAGGTTCAGCTAGTCTACATCTATCTGATCTCCTGGCACTTAGGTGTGGCCATGTGACTGAGTTCAAAACAATGGGTGTGAGAACAATTATTAAACTTCTAAATATCTTAATGCATTTCTAAAGCTTTTGTATGAAAATGAAAACAACTATGAACCAGTATTTTCTTTTTCTACATTTTATACACATCAAGCGTACTGTACCACTCTGTATCTCTTTTTGTTTTCCTGTCATTTAACATATACCTTATACCTTATAACATATTCCACAGAACAGAGAAATCATAATCATTTTTTCAGTTTTTTTGGAGTGCATGGTATTCTGTTTTATGGATTTACTATATTTTACCTAAACACTCAGCTTTAATGGAGATCTACGTTTATTCATTAATTCAACAAGCATTTATTAAGTACCTGCTATGTGCCAGGATTAAGTCAGACCTTTATCAATGAACAAAAGTGGTAAAGATGAAAACCTTCATAGACTTTATATTCTAGCTGCAAGAAGTAGGCAATATGGAAACAGTGTTCCAGTCCAAGGGAAGGGCCTTTTTCCAGCACATGCCTGACATGTGGAAGAACAGCAAGAAAGTCAACAACATGCTTGGAGCATAGTAGGTGAAGGGAGAACAGTAGACGAAGAAAAAAGGATCAAAGAGGACCTACTGGCAGTCCTTGGATATATTCTAGGAGTGAAATGCAGATCTATCTCATGCTTTCAGCAGTGAGTTGATTTGACTTGCATTTTTTCTCACTGACAATATTGCAATAAATAAACTTGTGTATATTCCTTTTATGTATGTACAAATGTTTTTATAGGATAATTCCCAGATTTAGAATTATAGGAAAAAGGATATATGCTTTTATAAATATGCCAAAAATGTCTCCCAATGGAGGTTGAATCATTTCACACTCATACCAGCAATAAATGAGTATTGGTTTCTGTTTTATATTTACCTCTGTTCACTTTTGCTGGTGTTCATGTATGTGTATTATCATTGCTGCTTTTTTTTTTTTTAACATGAAAGAACTTGCTTTTTCCTTTTTCTATTTGCAATGTTTTTTTGGGATTTGAACAAACTCATATGAAACTAGAAAAGGTTCCTGGATAACAGAGACAGTTTGATATTCTAGAAGAACGTGAGTTAACAAATAGTCCCAAAGAGTTAGGGCCAGACACAGCTTAAAAAGCAGGAGCAAATACAGACCTGACATTGGTGAAAGATATTCCTTTTAATGAAAGAAGCAGATGCAGCTAGGCCTGCTGGTTTGTTGGAAGCCAGAGTTGGACTTTACTTCTCAGAGAGGTCTATTTTCTTTGTGAAATAGGGACTAGACCATCTAGCGAGAATTAAGGGGATAGTGGAAGAAAAGGAAGCAAGTACAAAAGATAAAATATTTCTTGTCAGAAATAAGAAGGGGGATGCCTGGGTGGCTGTCGGTCAACAGTCTGCCTTCGGCTCAGGTCATGATCCCAGGGTCCTGGGATTGAGCCCCACATCGGGCTCCCTGCTCAGCGGGGAGCCTGCTTCTCCCTCTGTTTGTGCTCTCTCTTCCTCTCTCTCTCTCTCTGACAAATAAATAAATAAAATCTTAAAAAAAAAAAAGAAAGAAAGAAAGAAAGAAGAAGGAACACTGCCGGGTGAAACATAATTCAATTGAAATCACTGTCAGAACACTGATGAAACAGGTGACCATGAATGTGGAGTGTCACTAGTTGGCTCAGGTATGTGATTTTCCCCGGCAGTCTGAAAAGTCCGTGTACAGACCAAGTGAACAGAGGCAGCAGGATTTACCCAAGGCTAGATGCTTGAAGGGCAGGTGATGAAAAGACATTGGGTCAAGTTTGTTCAGACATTCTTAAGGAAGAGCTTAAAGTATTGAGCTGTGAAACTGAAGCTAGAAAGTCAGAAAATGCAGTGAAAACCTTGAGAGAACATTTTAATTTCCTCCATCCATGGACCACTACCACATAACATGACTTGTACCATGCTGCATATCATCATAGCACAACCTTTGCTCTATTCCATAAAACATATTTCGACTGACATCTTTAATTAACAAAACTCATGGAACGCAACCAGAAGGAATTCATTTCCCCACCACACAAACTCTAAATATTCTCATGAAGAACAGTTGGCCTCTTGCTACATGAGGACACCAGGAAGCCTCTCAACATTGCTGATCACAATGAGATTTATTTTTTTAAAGTTTTTTTTAACTCTCATTTTAGGTTGCAAACAGTCTCAACTCAGCAAATGATGAACAGTATGAAGACGCTTTTTTTTCCCCCTCACCAAGATGTGGTTTGATTTGTGTGAAGAGATTGTTGAATTTCCTTTTCCATGCTTTACTTTCCTTTTCCCCTTTACTACAAAATGCCATTTTCACATTCCTGGTAAAAGCCTGGGGAGGGAGCAGAGGTAGGGTTACAAGAAAGTTCTTTGTTGACTGCTATTTTTAAATCTCATTTGTGATCTCAGCGCCTGATCAAACCTTAAATCCCATTGTCTCTCAAGGGGCATTTATTCCTAAGGTCTTCAGAGAACTTAATGATACTGTTGCTCTTTTCACTGTTACTATCCTAGAACAAGATGTATGTGGTTTTTGATGCTCATCTGTTTGTGATTGTCTCTAAGGATCAGATGATCAACAGTCAACCTCCAGCTTCTCTTCTGTTAAGACCTGAAAGACCTAAGGGATTCCCATGTAGCGCCTTCCTCTCTCCTAGTGGTTGTCTTTGGGCCACAGGAAGCTCTAATGTAAACTCTACCCCACATTCAGCAGGAAGTTCAGTTACTTCACAACCAAGCCTTGTCCCCCTCCCCGCCTTTCTCTCTAGTCTATATCTTTCCTGCTGCCTCAGGCCAACGAAAACAGCCTCTTGCCTTCAGGCTCCTCAGCCATATGTCAGATATGAGTATGCCCCCCAAAATCCAAAGGATATATATTGAACTTTTCTATTTATCCCACAGAAACCCAACCTCTTATCTTGAAGAGAAGAGCATTTTGTCTATAATACCATTTGGTTATAAATATATTATTAAAATCTGGGCACCTGGGTGGCTCAGTCAGTTAAGCATCTGACTTCGGCTCAGATCATGATCTCGGGGTCCTGGGATTGAGCCCCATAAGGGGGTCCCCACTCAGTGGGGAGTCTGCTTGTCCCTCTCCCTCTGCCCCTGCCCCTGCCTGTGTGTTCTCTCTCTCTCTATCTCTCAATAAATAAATAAAATCTTTTTTAAAAATAAAAAATATATATATGACATGGGCCCATGTGATATATAATCATTCATCAATGAAGATGTAAATTAATGAGTACAGGGCGCCTAGGTGGCTCAGTCGTTAAGCATCTGCCTTTGGCTCAGGTCATGATCCTGGGGTCCTGGGATCAGACCCTGCATCGGGCTCCCTGCTCAGCGGGAAGCCTGCTTCTCCCTCTCCCTCCACCTGCTGCTCCCCCTGCTTGTGCTCTCTCTCTCTTTCTCTGTCAAATAAATAAATAAAATATTAAAAAAAAAATGAGTACAGAAAGAAAACTTACATTTTTGTTAATTGTCCAATCACAAAATGTGAATACTAAATGCAGTATTCAGGCACCATCTTTTCCTCTTCAGATCCTCCAACCCAGACATTCATTATTTTTTCATGTTCTTTTTTGCCAAACACACCATTCCTGGTTAATTTCATATCTTCCATCTAAAAAAAAAGGTAGCAATGCTGTTATTTTACAGAATTCTCTGACTCTTTGGAAAATGTTCATTTAAAAACAATATATATCTTCTTACCTCTAAATTTCCTTAATCCCATATATTTAATCCTAGTTTTATCATTTATACATATGCTGTATCAACCATCCTGCTTCCCATGGATACTGTACCTAGACACCAGAGGGGAATTTAAACCTTTTGAGGAAGATATCCCAAGTGTTGAGACCCTGTATTGTTCCCTGGGGCTGCTATAAACAAAGTACCACAAAATGTGTGGCTTGCAATACCAGAAATGTATTCATCAGTTCTACAGCCTAGAAACCTGAAATCAAGGTGTTGGCAGGGCCATGCTTCCTCTGAAGGCTCTAGGGTGGAATTCTGGCCTCTTCTAGCTTATAATGGTTGCTGGCAATCCTTGATGTTCCTTGTCTGGTAGATACATCACACCAATCTTTGCCTATGTCTTCGGATGGCCTTTTCTAAGTCTCTGTGTCTAAATCTGCCTCTTGTTATAAGACCACCAGATATACTGGATTTAGGGCCCACCGTATTTCAGTATGACCTCATCTTAATCTTAACATTAGCAAAAACCCTATTTACAAATAAGATTACATTCTGAGGTTCTGGGTAGATGAATTTTTTGGGGAGGGGAGGCACTATTCAAACCAGTGCAATCTCTGAGGCATAAAGACCTAGATAAAGACCCCACCTGCCAGGGTCTAAGGACAGCATCTAATCATGAGACAATGAGTTGCATAAAGGAATTTGGGGCATTTCCTTTATAAAATCAGCCTAATGTGATCTGACACATTCATTTTGAAGTTTCACATCTATTTGACCTATATTCAAAACATCCAATTAAGTATCATGTTATAAGCATGTATGTTCAGCCAATAACAAACTTGCAATCGTGTCAAGAAAATAATGTCTAAATAAAATAACTAGGAAGTAAATATATAAGCTACAATAAATAACATAGTCAAGTAATATAAAAAATGTTGTAACAACAACATATGACAATATATGCCTTGCAGTTAAGGTAGCAACTGATGGTTGCACCATTGCAAATACGAAAAACCATTTTTTATTTTAAAAGAGTGAATTTTATGATACATTAATTTCATCTCAATAAAGTTGTTTTTAAAAATGGTGCAAGAATGATTCTGAGATGAGGTTAATTGAAGCCCACCTTTGGAGTAAATCTACTTTAGAGATGTCTTCAAGAAATCGGAAAGTGTAAATTGGAGTTTGTAAATTAGTTTTTAAAATATCTATATCCTAAGGACTGTGTGTGTGTGTGTGCTTGTGTGTGTGTGTGTGCGTGTGTGAAATTCTTCTTTTTGGAAATAAGTTTCATATCTAAAAGGCTATTATTTGATTTCATACAAATACTGACATAAATTTTTATCAATTAATTAAAATAACTTTCAACTTATATAATATCATAGGCTGATTGGAGATGACGTTATCAAAGTTCAGCAGCCTAATTCTTCACAGGACACTGGACTGAAACCATAATTTGCTTCCACCAAGAAAACATATTGCTAACTAGTTGAGGAGAGATACAGGCAGGGTAGAGAGGGCATTGTTATTAGGTTGTAATCTTATTTAACATCTCTATTAAACACTGAGTGGGGAAAGAGATGCAAGCTAATGAAACTTAAATCACAATAAATTGTCAAGTGTTTTAACACCAATTAGTACAGAAATGATAAAAAGGGAACTTGAGTGATTAAAGGACAGCCACAAAATGAGATCCAACTTGGAAAGCAAAATATGGTTGCCAAGTAGCCTTGGGAATAAAAACAAAAATGTGTAACTGTTTTTAAGGTCACCATTCTAAAGATACATGAAGGATATTCAGTGAAAGTGAAATTCAGTGAAGTCCTTACTTTTTGCATTTTTTTTTAAAGATTTTATTTATTTATTTGACAGCAAGAGACACAGCGAGAGAGGGAACACAAGCAGGGGGAGTGGGAGAGGGAGAAGCAGACTTCCTGCAGAGCAAGGAACCCGATGTGGGGCTCGATCCCAGGACCCTGGGATCATGACCTGAGCCGAAGGCAGATGCTTAACAACTGAGCCACCCAGGCGCCCTACTTTTTGCATTATTGATTTCAATGTCAGTTTTTGTATTTTAATTTGGTTTCACTTTCAGTTTTTAAGTAAAACATCTTTTCTTACTAGATAGATTTTGAAATTTGTGGTCAAAAATTTGCCTCTGGATTCATATTTTTCTTTCATAGGCTAAAAATTTGAGGATGGTAGGGAAAGAAAATGAAAAGGTTAAAAAAAAGAAGAAGAAAAGAAATTTAAGAAGGATTCCAAGTAAGCCCTTGTATAGGAACTAAAATAAAAATGTATAAATGTTCAATAAAATCTTTGGAGTCAATTTGTCCTACAGTGGGTTAAGAGATTTTTTTTTTTTTATCAGAGTTATCTCAGGAAATGAGCTTTCATTAGTTTACTAATCAATTCCTAATGGTTTTGTAATCTACTCAGAGTGGATCTAGATGTGAAATTTTAATATAATATCTTCAGTTAATAAAAACAATGCTAATTATTTGACATAAAGAGGGAGCATAATAAATGTAAGCCAAAACAGGAACATTTGAGCAAACAGTATCTCACAAGATGTAAGAAACAAAACAACAGGCCTACAATGGAGTCACTTATGCTAAGCCCCACAGTCACCAAACCAAGACTTAATTTAATTTACAGTTTTGGCTCTCCCAGAAATGGAATCTTAAACCAGTCAATTAGAAGCTGCCTAAGCAGCAGGTAATCTGTCTGATAGATCCCTGAGTGCCCTATAGGAAGGTGACTTTGCCACAACCAATCCACTTTTTGTTAGTATAACTTCCTAGACCGGCCCCCTTCTGCCTATAAAAGTATCATTTTATACAGCTCTTCAGAGTTCTTTTCTAACTGCCAGATTCACAAATCATTGAATAAAGCCAATAAGATCTTTAAAATTTACTCAGTTGAATTATTTTTTTTAAACACAGATAACACCTATAATATGTGAAGAATGAGGACCTTTTCGTCTAGTCATTTCAATGTGATTTTAATCATTAGCCTTTGGAAGGGCTTCAAATATTAAACTTTATATACTTTTATCACATATTTTGCCATAAACATATAAAGAAAAAGAGCTAGTTTCAAGACAGAACTTGCATTTGCATGCCAAAAATCTTATCTCTGTAGTTAACAATTTCATGCCTTACATGTCTGAAATGACAAGCCTCAAGAATAACTTTTAAATACACAATGATAAAACTTAACACATATATGATATGTGCATTTTTTCACATCTGAATATCTTATATTTGGTAGTTATGGAAAACGAGCATCTTTGTAAAAATTATAAAGTAATTATTTCATCTTCAGAGTATAGACTCCTTTTAGAAATCTTTTTTTTTTTTAAAGATTTTTTATTTATTTGACAGAGAGAGAGAGCACAAGCAGGGGGAGCGGCAGTCAGAGGGAGAGGGAGAAGCAGGCTCCCCGGCAGAGCAGGGAACCTGATGTGGGGCTTGATCCCAGGACCCTGGGATCATGACCCAAGCTGAAGGCAGTTGCTTAGCCAACTGAGCCACCCAGGTGCCCCTCCTTTTAGAAATCTGAAAATAATATTTTTATAGGAAAAAAATTACAAACAATAAAGAATAAAATAAACTTTTCTTATACTAATCAATTTCAAGAATATTCATATTTAACTGCTTTGTGCAAAACATTAATTACTTTTAAAAGTGAGAATAATTTCACTGGCATCAAAGGTGCTCCAGTAAAATATTCAAATGGTTGAAAGAGGAGACGATATTTTGAACTGTCTTACAAGAATCAGTTAAATTACTGACTTTTGTAATTTAGAAAAACACCAAAGTACAGTGAATGTATGTTGTAAAATTGAGTAACAGCTGCATCCAAAATCAGTCCACAGTGGGCCTGATTTACATCAGCTTCTGTCTCCCTTGCATATCTTTACTGTGTATGGTCCTCACTTTGAAGCTGATGACAGCATGAGAGCAAAGGAGAAATAAAATGAGAATAAGAAGCAGTGCATTTTTCAAAGACAACAGCAGATGGGTAATCTGTATTTATAGCCATTTACCTGAAAATACACCTGGCTACACAATGAATTTTATAAACTGAAATTATTTTTGAATAATAATTTAACTTCGGATAATGTCTATTCTGCACTTTGGGAAGTTTAAAACTTAATTTACACTTTTGCCCTAAGAATGGATGGATCCCTTAGACAATGTCAATTATATCTTAAAAAAAAAAAAAAAAAAAGGAGAAGAATGGTCATGAAATAAAACAAAACAAAAAGAACGGACCATAGGCAGGCAGAATTATGCTTTGGCCCTAAATTCTCATTTCGTCCCATTCATTCTATTTCCACAAGCATTCATTCAGTCTTGTCCATAATGACATCAAAATGTGTCCTAGCTTAATCTTTTTTTTTTCTTAAATTGTAAGTTTATTTCAGCTAATTCTAGAATATGACTCCGCTTTAGTTTCATGTGTGCTAAGATATTTATTAGTCTCATCTCTTCCCATAAGCACAATTTGGCATGAATCCAGGCCTCTCTCTACTTTATATCTAAAATGAGGAGCCTGTTCTAAACTCCTAAAAATGCCAAGTGCTGGTCTCACAGTGGAAGTCGAGTGCTATCAGCATCGAGACAAAGTATATTCAAGCCCCACACTATTGCCGTCTCTTTGGAGCAAATTCATTGTTATCTCATGGGTCCAAAAAACTTTAGTAAAGTTTGAGATTAATAAATTCTCTCAAGTCACTGAAGACTGAACTTTTGTCAATTTGTGTCCATCCTAATTCACACACCAGAACTCTCACACAACCCCAGGTAGAGAGGCTGTAACTGCCAGCCTTCTTCCTGGCGTCTGTAAACAGATCACCTTAGTGTACTAACCTATGAAGCGTTCTAAGTGCCTAATTTTTTTCTTTCAAGTTTTTGTTTAAATTCCAGTTAGTTAACATACATTGTCATATTAGTTTCAATGACTCATCACCTACACACAACACCCGGTGCTCACCACCACAAGAGCCCTTCCCAATACCTATCCCCCATTCGACCCATCCCCCCCACCTCCCCTCCAGCAACCCCCAGCTTGTTCTCCATAGTCTGTTCCATGGTTTGTTTCTCTTTTTTCTCCCCCTATGTTCATCTCTTTTGTTTCTTAAATTCCACATATGAGCGAATTCATCTGGTATCTGTCCTTCTCTGACCTATCTTGCTCAGCATAATACTCTCCAGCTCCGTCCACGTCATTGCAAATGGCAAGATTTTATTCCTTTTTATGACTGAGCAATATTCCATTGCATATATATGTGTGTGTGTGTATATATATATGTGGTATATAGATGTATCTTCTTTATCCATCTTCTTTATCCATTCATTAGTCAATGGACATTTGGGTTCTCTTCATAATTTGGCTGTTGTTGATAATGCTACTAGAAACACTGGGATACATGTGCCCCTTCGAATCCGTATTTTTGTATCCTTTCAGTAAATACCTAGCAGTGCAGTTGCTGGACTGTAGGGCAAGCATCTTAATTCTATCTGAAGGCTATGACAAGGGATTTTTTTTTTTTTCAGTGAATTTAAAAGATGAAGTAATCTAAGTAAAAATTAGTTTGCAAGTATAATGTGGGGATAATTATTTAAATATTTACACGTGATATAAGTAAAGTCAGAATAAAGATTCCACATTCAAAAGTTGGTAATGATTTTATAAAAATAAGAATAATAAATTTTATTATAGATTAAACTGTACTCAGTGTTTGGATGCATTGAAATAATGCATTGAAATAATCCACAGATCTTGTGGATCTGGGTGTCTCTTTAGGGGAGCTGCCCTTGATATTTTGCCTCCGCAATCCATTCAAACAAAAGGGGACTGGGAAACAGGATTGTGTGTGTCTGTGACTAAGGATAACCATGGACGCTGGTGAGCACATGAGTCTAACTCGGCAGGTCTCAGTAGAGCTTGATGCTGCACCAAACTCAATTCCTTTTCTTCGTGGGCATATGGCTTGGTAAAATGTCCCCAGCTTGCTTTGTGGCATTGTGACTCAGTTCTAACTATGAAATTAGTGATAAATTTCATTCCCAGCCTAGTTTATACACAGTTTTCAGACATAATCAACCAGGTTCTTTTCCCTGCTATCATCTTTACCCAAATGAGCACAGGGACCCTAGATGTCATATGGAAAGAATCTGAATCCTTGACTCGGTTCTCAGAGGGAAGCAGCCACAGTGAGGAACACTCATTATGTACATTAGTGAGAAATAAATCTGTATTTTGTTTCAGCCACCATAACATTTTTAGTTTATATAACATAGTTTCCTCATATCATCAAATCTACATATTTTTCCCCCAAATTTAACACCTCTGAAGTCAGGATGTATCATACAATCAAAGGTGTCTTAAAATTATTTGGCAGCACTTCTTCCTTCATTATATTGTTAGTTCTCACAGTCAAGAATGTCTTAGATTTCATGACATATGGTAATCCACAGGTTATCTTGATTTTGAAATACATGATCTTAATCACTATCTATATTATCTATCCCCCCCTTTTTTTCCCCAAAGATTTTATTTATTTATTTGACAGAGAAAGACAGCGAGAGAGGGAACACAAGCAGGGGAAGTGGGAGAGGGAGAAGCAGGCTTCCGGCCGAGCAGGGAGCCCGATGCGGGGCTTGATCCCAGAACCCTGGGATCATGACCTGAGCCGAAGGCAGACGCTTAACGACTGAGCCACCCAGGTGCCCCCCTATTATCTATCCCCTTAAGTGATAGACTGCCTTGTGTAGAGAACTATCTGGTTCATGACATTATGCTTTGTTATTAGATTTTATCTCGCAGTGTTCCTTCCTGTTCAGCAAATTGCCTGGAAAATATGACTATTATTGTAGACATCTTTTCTAATTGTATTCCAGGTGTGTAGGTACAAATTGATTTTTTAAATGTATTTTCTGCCATTTAGAAAACCCAAAACCCATGATATAAACTGAAAATATTCCACACATTTTCCAGAAAAGAAGCTGCCATATGCTCACAAATGGAGTAAGGTTTGGCATGAATTAAAATGATGTCTACCATAAATTCAAGTACCCGTAGTGGTGAAAGCCGCATGGTTAGCAGGGTAAGGATATGGACTTTTTTTCCTGCGATGTACTAGTGTGTGAACTCGGGGGTGGTTGCCCACTGACCTTAGCTTCCTGATCTATAAAATCACAATAATATTTTTTTATAAGATCATTGTGAGGATTAAATATAATATATTAATAATAGGTGCCCGGTAAATGCTAAATCCCCCGCCCCATCCTTTTTGACTTACGGGATTTTCAGTTGAACTTTTTACATTTATCTGATTTATGACTTAAATAGATGAAAGTGAATGCAAAATTAGCTGCAATCTCACATTGCTTGCTTCGATGAAAAAGTGAAAGCAAAACTAAACCTTTTCCTGTGTGCCTCATTAGCTCAGTAAAATCTAATTTTCTCTAATTTCTTTTACTTCCTATGGGAAAGACCAAGTGATTATTGGAATTCACAGTCACTATTTCATGATCTTTTCATACCTCTATAGATTTTTACTTGGTAAGATAGAACCTGAATTTGAGTTCAGTTTCAGACTGCATAGGTGAGGGGAAGGTGAGGGTAGGGTATATTTTGAGGAGAAATGACAGAAAATTCATCACTCACAAGTGAAATTTTCTCAAAGTTGCTAAAATCTCACAAAGGAATTGGATACATTCTCATAGCTATGGACAAAGAAATAGGCCATTTCCAAAAGCAGAGGCCATAACAATTCCTCTGGAGTAGCTATATTTCTATCTTTCTGCATGGGGAAAAATAAACCACTGAGTTGGATGGCAACATATCGGTGAGAATACCTCGTGCTTACTGTGGGCTAGCAGATTTAACTAGAAAATCCATTTTTGCCAATAGTTATGATGGTGTTTTTCCATAGTGCCGGCCGTTTACAACCATCTCAGATCCTATAATACACTGGCGCTAAGAAATTCAAGAGGGGCAACATTCTTTTTCAGAATTCATTAATGGAATTGTAGTCACACAAAGCTTTTCCACTGCAGATCCGGAGAGAGATGTCCTTGTGCGCTGTGTCTGATTTCAGAGCAAAACAATCACTATAATGAGTTCCTCCTTTTAGAAGTAGTGCTGATTTAAGGAACTATGTAAGTTTCAGTAATATTGGAAGCAAGAAACATTAGTAAAAGATGGCAATACATATGATTTCATTAAGTGAAGATTTGGGAGGCTTATCATCTGGATGTTAAGAGAGAAATGAGACAAAGACTGAAGAGGCTAGTTGGGTTATATTTTAAGTAAAATTTTTATCAAAGTATAATATATATGATATATAACATTATATGTAATAACTATATATATATACAGCAAAAGTAACTGTACAGATCAATTACTTTTCATGACTGATAGACTCATAATCAGCAGTCAGATCAAAAATAGACCATTATCAGATACCCTTCATTGTCCCTTTTAGAGTCACTATCTCCCCTCAAAAAAACACGGTTCTGACTTTTGTCATCACTTAGTTTTGCTAGTTTTCAACTTCATGAAAATGGACTTACAGAGTATATGCTTTTTGGTGATGACTCTCTTATGTTCAATATTATATTTTGAGATTAATCCATTCAGTAGTTTATTCATGCTCATTGATTTCTTATATTCCATTGAATGAATACATAATGTCATTATATATTCTACTATTAATAGACATTAAGGTTGTTTCCATTTTGGGGTCCTTTCCAATAGTGTTGTTATAAATATTCTTATGCATGCCTTTTGGTGAACATATATGCACAATTTGGGGTGTGTGTACCTAGGAGTAGAGTACTGAGTCATAATATATGTGAATGTTTAATAATCTAGACACAATTAAACAAATTTTCAAAGTGGGTATATCAATTTGTACTTCTACCAGCAGCATGTAATAGCTCTTACCAACAACTGGTCATACCATTAAAAACAAATGAACAAAAAAACAAAAACAAAAACAAAACAAAACACCCAAACTTACCCAGTTTAATGGAAATGTGATAATATATTTAATTAGGTTTTTACTTTGCATTTCCTTTACCACTACTACTGGGGATATTTGATGTCTTTTCGTATGTTTATTGACTCTGAATATACTATTTTGCAAAGTTCCTATCCAAATCTTTCACCTAGTTTCCTATTTTGTTGCTGGCCATGTACTAACTGATTTGTAGCTCTTACATGTTCTGGATATAAAATGAAGTTTGGGACTGTTGAATTCACAATGATCTCTTTGGGGAGATTGATATCTTTACAACATTGAATCTTTCAAATTCTGATTGCAGTCTATGCTTTCACTTATTTAGACCTTATAAAACTTCTCTAATGAAAACACGCAGATTCCTAGGACGAGGCTTTGCACATCTTTCGTTGGATATATTGTTAAGTATTTGTGATCTTTTGTAAATGGTAATTTTGTATTTGGTTTTCTTGTCTTCTTTTTCTCTATTGCCACTGTATGCAAATACTTGGCCAAATTTACTGATAAATACCTGCAGGTTGTTTGTATTTTATGCTCTATTATCAAAGGACATATTCATGTCATTTGTAAAAATGACAATTTAACTTTTTCCTTTTCAGTTTTTGTGCCTTACATTTTTCTCTGGCTATATTGCCCTAAATAGAATCTCTATGAAACGTTGAGCAACATAGTGAGTGCCTCTTTCTTTTTTGCCTAGTCTTTGAGAAAAATTCTTCAAAATTTCACTAGAAATTGTATTTTTGCTAATTTTTGTAGATACAGTAATCAGGTCAAGGAAGTTTCTCATAATTCTTGTATGCTAAGTTTAATTTTTAAAATATAAATGGCATGACATTTTATCAAATATTCTCTTATATCTACTGAGATGATCATATTTTTCCTCCAGTATGTTTTTGTGCTTAATTATGTTGGTAGATTTTTGACCCCAACCCCAAATTTTGATGTAAGAAATGCAAAGTAGTTATGGTATATAATCATGTTTTAGATATTATTAGATTCTACTTGCTTATACTTAGGATTTTGCATTTATGTTCATGAGAGAGCTTGGCCTCTAATTATATATTATATCTTTCAATGTTTTCAAAATTATGCTGGTCTCATAAAGTGAGGTAAGAAGTATTCTCCATTTTCCCATTCTCCAAAATAACTTTTTAAAATATTGGCATTATTTTTATCTTAAATGGTTGACTAAATTACCACTAAAACTGTACAGGGCTGGTAATGTTTTGTAAAAATATTTTAAAATACAAATTCAATATCCTTAATGGATACAGGACAATTATGGGGTTTTTCTTACT
Source organism: Neomonachus schauinslandi (assembly GCF_002201575.2). NCBI lineage: Eukaryota > Metazoa > Chordata > Mammalia > Carnivora > Phocidae > Neomonachus > Neomonachus schauinslandi. Next base: position 41,278,987 of record NC_058416.1, on the reverse strand, counting down.
CCTGTTTTTATTTTGGCAAATTTATCTTTTTGCTCCTCATTCTCTGTTCCCGACTGAGATCATGTTTTTTTCTGCCTGAGAATTCCCTTTAGTATTTTTTTAATTCTTTAAGTATAGTTCTGTTTTTTTTTTTGCTTTCATTTTTTAAGACTTTTTTTTTTCTTTCTGGGCATAGAATTATAGTCTGGTGATTATTTTTACTTAGCACTCTAATGGTTTTGGGATATAGGTGAGGTTCAGTGGGATGGAGTCCGGAGCCTGCAACTAAGGAAGAACTCTTGAAATGTCTTTGGTGCAAAATGGTGGTTTATTAAAGCACGGGGACAGGACCCGTGGGCAGAAAGAGCTGTTGCACAGGGGTTGTGAGGGGTGGTTGATTATATACTATGGGGTTGGGGGAGGTAAGGAAAATGGGAGGTTTCAAGAGAATTTTCATATGCTAAGGAGGACCTATAAGATACTGGAGGACTTGCCATTGTCAACTTAAGGTTGTTTTTCCCCTCTAGCAAGGCATTAACATTAAGATAGTTGGGAGATTCCTGGAAGAATGTCACACATGTCCCACCCAGGGGGGAGGTTGCAGGGTGTCAGCTTATGCTTTGTCTTCAGCTTGCCTTCTGCTCCCTCATCAGTTGCATTATATTTTCCTCTGGTTTTGGTGATTTTTGCTTAAAAGATAGTTGATGGTCTTATCTGTTGGTATTTTAAGGTTAACATAGCCTTTTTCACTTGCTGCTTTAAAAATATTATTTGTCTTTGGCCCTTAGCAGTTGGACTACAGTACGCCTAATCATGCTTTGCTTTTACTCATTAAGGGTTGGAATTTGCAGATTTCTTGGATCTATGAGTTGAAATTTGTCATCAGTTTTGGAAAATCCTAAGTTGCTATCATATCTTGAAATTGCTGCTGCCCAGTTTTCTGAGTCTTTCTAGGAACCCTATTACAGATATGTTAGATATTTTATTGATACACACCACATGTGCACATACACACACACTTTTTGGTATATTCAATTTTCCTTTCTGTATTTTAGTCTGTATATTTTTTCTGTTGATTTATATTCTAGATCAAGAACTCTGTCTTCCACTAATTTGTTGTTAAATCTATCCACAGGGTTCTCTAAACCTGTTATTGAATTTTTCAATACCAGTATTTTAATTTGATAATTTTATATAAATGCCAATTATTTGAGAAACTCTACATATTTCATTTCTTTTCCCCATACATGCCTCCATTTTTCTATTTAATATCCTTGCCTGATAACTCCAAAATCTGTTTTACCAATGGGTCTGTTTTTATTCTTTTTTTTTTTTAAAGATTTTATTTATTTATTTGACAGAGAGAGATAGCGAGAGCAGGAACACAAGCAGGGGGAGTGGGAGAGGGAGAAGCAGGCTTCCCGCTAAGCAGGGAGCCTGATGCAGGGCTCGATCCCAGGACCCTGGGATCATGACCTGAGCCGAAGGCAGACGCTTAATGACTGAGCCACCCAGGCGTCCGGGTCTGTTTTTATTCTTGCTTATTGACTTTCAATCATTCAGTCTTTCTCTTGGCATGTTTGTTAAAGTTTTGAGTGATACCAAACATTATACAAAAATCATTTTTATAGCTTTTAGATCAGGTCACTTTTTCCCGAGGAGGTTTACTTGCTCCTTTGCTAAGCGGATAAGGAAGACGCTGACCACCTTAATCCAATTAAGCACTGACTTGGCTTGAGTCTAGGTTGTAGCTTTGGTAAGACTTCCAGCTCTCGCCTGAGCAACTTGTTACTAGGTCAAAGCCTTTGAGACATTCTACCTTAGATGCTCGATCTTTCCAAGTGTCCTCTTTCTCCATTGATCTCTGAACTATAACCTCTTAACTCTTCCCAGCTAAGCAACTGCTGAAAACTCCATCGACCTTGCTCAGCCATGCTTGGTCTACTAATATGCCCATCAGTTATTCTTCGTTTCTGTTACAATTTTTTTTTATCTCTAGGATTTGTTTTTGATTCTTATGATTTCCATCTCTCTGCTTACATTGCCCATCTGTTCCTGCAGTCTGCTGTAGCCATTAGAGCCCTTGGCATATGAATCATAGTTGTTTTAGATTCCCAGTTTGATAATTCCAGCATCCCCATCAGGTCTGGTTCCGAGGCTGAGGCTCTCTCTCTTCAAATTGTGGTTTGTTTGTTGCCTTTTGGTGTACCTTGTATTTTTTTTCTTGATAGTTAGATATGAGGTACTGTGGAAAAGGAACTGCTGTAAATAGACCTTTGGGAATATGGTGGTGAGGTGTGGGGGAGGGGCAGGTTATACAGTTTTAGTATTAGGCCTCAGTCTTTTAGTGAGCCAGTGCCTCTAGACTGTGAACTTCACAAGTGTTTCTCTGTTTTTCTTGTTTTTTGTTTTTTTTCGTTTTGTTTTTCTCCCTGAAGAGGTAGGAAAGCATGGCTAGTGTGGGTGGGTGTTAAGTATTTCTATTCTCTAGATCAATTAGGCTCTGATGATACCCTGACAGGTTTGGCTCTGGTTAACTAGTCTCCCTGTGGACAGGCCTTGTTGAAGAAGAGTGCTCTGGCATATTGAAAATGGTTCCTTTTTCTATCACCCTGCCTGAAGCCTGAGGGGATTTTTCTCTGATATTTACTATGGGAATCTGCTCAAGCTTCTGGAGGTAAACCTTGTGGGAGCACTCCTATGACAGGATCCCCCCTGGAGTTTTTAATTGTCAGAATTGTCCTCACGGGGGTGTTATGCTGAGCGAAATAAGTCAATCAGAGAAAGACATGTATCATATGACCTCACTGATATGAGGAATTCTTAATCTCAGGAAACAAACTGAGGGTTGTTGGAGTGGGGGTGGGGGAGGAAGGGGGTGGCTGGGTGATAGACATTGGAGAGGGTATGTACTATGACGAGCGCTGTGAATTGTGCAAGACTGTTGAATCACACATCTGTATCTCTGAAACAAATAATGCAATATATGTTAAGAAAAAAAAAAAAAGAAGAAGATAGCAGGAGGGGAAGAATGAAGGGAGGGAAATTGGAGGGGGAGACGAACCATGAGAGATGATGGACTCTGAAAAACAAACTGAGGGTTCTAGAGGGGAGGGGGGTGGGAGGATGGGTTAGCCTGGTGATGGGTATTAAAGAGGGCACGTTCTGCATGGAGCACTGGGTGTTATGCACAAACAATGAATCATGGAACACTACATCAAAAACTAATGATGTAATGTATGGTGATTAACAAAACAATAAAAAATTAAAAAAAAAAATTGTCCTCACGGGACCTCCAGCCGCTTGTCAATTACAAGTCAGGTTTTCCTACTGCTGCCCAGGCTCCCACTTTCAGGTCCTGAGTTTGCTCCAGGAAGCTGTGACTCCTGGTGTTTGCCTGTAGGGGGCACTGTTTTGCCTGTGTCCCCCTTCTTTTATGGATCTGAGAGGAGTTGTTGACATTTCAGTCTGTGCAGTTTTGTCTTGTCGGGATGCCGAGTGGTGACTTCCCCACTCCTTCCATGCAGAACCAGAAACTGGAAGCATTCAGTTTGCATAGGATTCCATCTTGGCTTTCTAGAGCTGTCTCGGACTTTAGAGTGCAGCAAACATCACATATGGAAAAGCTGGAGTGTTGGACTCTGTTCCCCATGTCTACTTTTTTACTTGGAACCTGACCTCCAGTACTCTAATATGTGTTTCTTTTTTGTCATTACGTCCCTATGAGACTTGCTAACACTCTGCTGTTTTCCAGACTCTTGGGCACTATATCTCACTTTGAGTGTGACTTATACCCCACACTCAGGAGAAAAAAACAAACTGCAGAATGTTCTCGCACATCTCCAAAAGTTTTGCCTTCTCAGGAAATTTGTTCCCTTAAGTCTAGGCGTGCGTCATCTCCCTCTAATATTTTAAAATACACACATGTACATTTAAGTACGTTTAATATTTTCTTTGTCTTTCTAATCTTTGGGAGAAACAGGAAGTTGCTACATGTCTTTTTATAACTTTTAGAGGTGGCTACTTAGATTGTTTCTAATATGCTCACTGGCACATTACATTTTTTCTCAAACTATGTTCATCCTATCCAAAATGTTCACCAAGTCTCACTTTCATTACACAGTTCAAAAAATTTACCATTTCCATTATGATTTCTTTTAGACCCAGGTTATTTAGAAAGGTTTACTATTTTTTAGGCATTTGAGGATTTTCCAGTTATCTCTTTGCTATTGGTTCCTTAGTGTAGTTCCACTGTAGCCAATTTATTCTGTATTATGTCAGATCTTTTAAATTTGTTGAATACCTGCTTTATTGCTCTGTCTATAATCAATTTTGGTAAATGTCCCAAGCATACTTGGAAAGAATACATATTCTTCAGTTGTTTTGATGGTATTCTATTGTCAATTAGGTTCAATTTTTTGAGAAGAATGTGGTCTCATCTTCTATACCTTTACTCTTTTTTTTAAATCTCTTTGTTCTATTACTAAGAGAAATATGTGAAGAGTTTCCCCAGATTTGTGGTAGTCTATTTTTTTTATTTCTATCAATTTTTGCTTTACATAGTATGAACCTATGTTTTTATAAGCATAGAAATTCAGAGTTGATGATTCTGACAGATAGACCCCATTGTCATGGTGAGGTATCTCTCTTTAGCTCTAGTAATTCTACTGGCCTTAAGGTCATCTCTGCTGTTAGCATAGCTATGTCAACTGTCTTGTTGCTGTTTGTTTTTTTAAGATTTTTATTTATTTATTTGTCAGAGAGAGAGAGAGAGAGAGCAAGAGAGCACAAGCAGGAGGAGGGGCAAAGGGAGAAGCAGGCTCCCCACTGAGCAAGGAGCCTGATGCAGGCTAGATCCCAGGATCCTGGGATCATGACCTGAGCCGAAGGTAGATGCTTAACCGACTGAGCCCCCCAGGTGTCCCCCATTGCTGTTTCTTTTTTTAATTTGATATATTTCCCATACTGTTGTAATACACCATGTGCTTTTTAGAATTTTTTTTTATTTAAATTCCAGTTAGTTAACATACAGTATGATATTAGTTTCAGGTGTACAATACAGTGATTTAATGCTTCCATAGAACACCCAGTGCATTTTGCAATGACATGGATGGAGCTACAGAGTATCATGCTAAGCAAAATAAGTCAGTCAGAGAAAGACAAATGCCATACGATTTCACTCATACGTGGAATTTAAAAAATAAAACAAACTAGCATAAAGAAAAAAAAAGAGAGAGAGAGAGAGACGAAAACCAAGAAACAAGACACTGAGCTATAGGGAACAAATACTGTGTGCTTTTTAACTTCAGGTATGTCTTTTTAAAGCCACCTATATTTAGATTCTGTTTTTTTTAATCCAGAGTGACCATTTTTTAACTGACTATTTATTTTCCTTAGAATTACTGGATTTACTTATATATTTGGATTTATATATATTTATTGCACTACAATTTTTTTCTCTTCTTTCTTAACTACTTTTGGATTGATCAAGTTATTTTATTTTTCTTCTTCATAAGATTGTTAGTTGCAGACTTTTTTCACTTCTTTATTACTCGAGACTATAACATGATTCTTTGACTTGGTAAGATTTACTGTAAGTGAGTACTTTTGTTACTACCCTCAAGATGCTAAAATTTTAAAATAATGTGACATCATAGACCGCTCCTACCTTTTGTGCTACTGTTGCCAAACACTTTAATTATACATATAATTCAAACAACAAACATTATTATTAACATTTTGTATATTTAAGCTTTTTATCGTTCTTTGTATTTTCTTGCATTTCCATGATTCTTTCAGGGCAAGCAAGGGAAGCTAACACAGGGATAAATCAAAGAAATTGAAAAGGAAAGGAAAGAGTATTAAAACCCATTGATTTACTACTACACGTCAGGGAGTGCATACTGTGTTAGTAACAATAAAATTAATCGTTCATTTCCTGCATACCATAAGCCAGGCACTATCCTAACTCTCTATATTCAGTACATTTTTAAAGCTTTAGAGAAAACCTGGAATTTGGTTTAACCCCTTATGGAAATAGGGAAAGTTCACCTTTCAGTCATCAAGTATATAGTATGTCCTTCCTTTTATGTGCTAGGAACTGTTGTGCTGAAGATACAGCAAAGAAGTAAACAGGCAAAATCCTGGTCATTCTGGTGGCTACCTTGTGGCCTGAGGAGATAGGCAATAAAAACAAGCTAATACATGGATGATTACATGATGTGAGAGATGATGGTAAGTGCTATGGGAAAAAAATAAAGTATACATTTGGTTTGCTATTTTATATAGGATTATGAGATCACCTCAGAGACAAAGCTTTATTTGACCAAACTCCTGAAGATAATATCAGGCTTTAAAAATAAGTTAGGGCTCAGAAAAGTTGAAAGTTACAAAAATTCATAAAACTAATAAATGCTAAGTCAGTCTTCTCAATTACAAAGTCTCGGCTTATTCCACTGTTCCATAGTGGTGGGAAGATTAGAGGTTGGGAATACTGGAAAAAAAAAAAATCAGGCCAGGAGTTAATTTTAGGTTTTTCCATATTAATATTTTCTAAACCTATCAGTTTGGTTTTCTTTATTTCATCTATCCTGCTTCCTTGCTTAATGGCAAGAAAAATTCTTATTTCTCAAAATCAATATATATAAGATGTCCCAAAAATTTTAATGCAATTCTAAACTTAAATAGATAAATACATATATTTACCTGCCTAGTCATATAAATAACCAATCTTTTCATGTTGTACATTAGGAAACAAGGATACACACATTTTAAATTTAATCAAAGCTCACTTAAGAATCTCTCTCTGTTTTCTTGTAATCAGAGTCAATCAATACCAATTTAAAATGCGTACTTCAATGACAAAGACCAGTGAACATTGCTTTTATTGAGGAAGTGTCAACCAATGAAAGTCCAAACTGCAAGCTGCAAAAATAATATGTGTGTTTATTTGGGGTCTTAGGGATTGCAATCGGGGAGACACAGATGCCACCAAACTTGAAAGTTGCTCCAGAGGGACACAGGGGGCTAGAGATGTTGAAGAGGAAGGAGGGAATTTATGGGTGTTGTTTTGAATGAAATGTGATTGGTGCTGATATAGCTACAGTTAACACTAATCTATGTGTGATTGGTTGCTAGGGCTAGTGTTAGGCAGAAAGTCCATTTACATCCATTTTAACATATAGTAGGTGACTTGGCCTTTATTCGCATTTAGTACAAATTCTGACAATTTGAGACAGAAAATGTGCGTAAGTCCCACTTCAATGTCTTCCTGGCTCTGTTTTCTATAAGCCCCTTAGCAATGCTTACTCCATTTTATTCTTGCTGTTATCAGAGGAAATATAAATTGTGTTTTAAAGCATCTCCTATTTATGTGTTTGTCCTCCATTTCTCAGAAAACTTCACTGAAAATTGTTTTACATGCAAAGAATCTCATTATGGTGAGGATGTGAGAAAGGGCAGAACTAATGAAAAGAACCTGAATTCCATGGAAGAGTAATCTCGTATGCACTAGGTAGGGTTGTCAGATAAAATATGGAACACTCAGCTAAACTATCAAATAAATAATGAGATAAACAACAAATAAGTTCTTTGTTTAGGTATGTCTTAAATATTGCATGGGACACTCTTAAACTAAAAAAAAAAAAATTGTTTTTATCTGAAATTCAAATTTAACTTAAAATTTTGTATTTCCATTTGTTAAATATGACATCCTCAGCACTAGGAACAGCTCATAAGATGACCCAGAAACTGAACCAATTCAGCAGAAACAGAACTTGGACTCAGAAGGAAAATAGACTTTCATGAAATAGGCCGTCTTACTCCTTTCTGTGACTTCAAGAGTTTTGGATTCCAAAAGTAGTAGACAGGAAATTGGAGGTTGTGGGGAGGAGGTGGTTGAGATAATCTAATCTAGGTATTGGGGGTAGGGACAGGAAATTTCACTTGAAATTTGAATTCTTTTTACATAAAAAGAACTTTTTAAATAACATTCCTTCCTCTGAAAGCAGTATGCTGATTGAGTTTCCTAGGTTTAATTAATTGATTGAACTTTAATATCTCTCTTGTCATAATCTCTTTTAAAAATAAATACTTTGGGAGGGCGGAGCAAGATGGCGGAGGAGTAGGAGACCTGGATTTCGTCTCCTCTCAGGAATTCAGCTGGATAGGGATCAAACCATTCTGAACACCTACAAACTCAACAGGAGATCGAAGAAAAGAAGAGCAACAACTCTCTCATCAGAAAAGCGACCACTTTCTGGAAGGTTTTTTCTGATTTGTTTAGAGTATATTTTCTGTGGACGTTGTTACTCTGCTAGCATTTTGTTCTCTCATTAATCTATTCTCCTCTGCACAAAATGACAAGACGGAAAAAATCACCTCAACAAAAAGAACAAGAGGTAGTACCGACTGCCAGAGACCTACTCAATACGGACATTAGTACAATGTCAGATCTAGAGTTCAGAATCATCACTTTAAAAATACTAGCTGGGCTTGAGAAAAATATGGAAGTTATTAGAGAAACCCTTTCTGGAGCAGTAAAAGAACTAAAATCCAACCAAGTAGAAATCAAAAAGGCTATTAATGAGGTGCAATCAAAAATGGGGGCGCTAACTGCTAGAATAAATGAGGCAGAAGAGAGAATCAGTAATATAGAAGATGAAATGATGGAAAATAAAGAAGCTGAGAAAAAGAGAGATAAACAACTACTGGATCACGAGGGCAGAATTCGAGAGATAAGCGATACCATAAGAGGAAACAACATTAGAATAATTGGGATCCCAGAAGAAGAAGAAAGAGAGAGAGGGGCAGAAGGTATAATGGAGCAAATTATAGCAGAGAACTTCCCTAATTTGGGGAAGGAAACAGGCATCAAAATCCAGGAAGCACAGAGAACCCCTCTCAAAATCAATAAAAATAGGTCAACACCCCGACATCTAATAGTAAAACTTACGAGTCTCAGAGACAAAGAGAAAATCCTGAAAGCAGCTCGGGAGAAGAGATATGTAACCTACAAGGGTAGAAACATTAGATTGGCAACAGACCTATCCACAGAGACCTGGCAGGCCAGAAAGGACTGGCCGGATATATTCAGAGCACTAAATGAGAAAAAATATGCAGCCAAGAATACTATATCCAGCTAGGCTGTCATTGAAAATTGAAGGAGAGATAAAAAGCTTCCAGGACAAACAAAAACTAAAGGAATTTGCAAACACAGAACCAGCCTTACAGGAAATCTTGAAAGGGGTCCTCTAAGCAAAGAGAGAGCCTAAAAGCAACATAGACCAGAAGGAACACAGACAATATACGGTAACAGTCACCTTACAGGCAATACAGTGGCACTAAATTCCTATCTTTCAATAGTTACCCTGAATGTAAATGGGCTCAATGCCCCAATCAAAAGACACAGGCTATCAGACTGGATTAAAAAACAAGACCCATCGATATGCTGTCTGCAAGAGACTCATTTTTGACCCAAAGACAGCCCCAGATTGAAAGTGAGGGGATGGAAAACCATTTACCATGCTAATGGACACCAAAAGAAAGCTGGGGTGGCAATCCTTATATCAGACAAATTAGATTTTAAACCAAAGACTGTAATAAGAGATGAGGAAGGACGCTATATCATACTTAAAGGATCTATCCAACAAGAAGATCTAACAATTGTAAATATCTATGCCCCTAACATGGGAGCAGCCAATTATATAAGGCAATTAATAACAAAAGCAAAGAAACACATCGACAACAATACAATAATAGCGGGGGACTTTAACACCCCCCTCACTGAAATGGACAGATCGTCTAAGCAAAAGATCAACAAGGAAATAAAGACTTTAAATGACACACTGGACCAAATGAACTTTACAGACATATTCAGAACATTCCACCCCAAAGCAACGGAATACACATTCTTCTCTAGTGCCCATGGAACATTCTCCAGAATAGATCACATCCTAGGTCATAAATCAGGTCTCAACCAGTACCAAAAGATTGGAATCATTCCCTGCCTATTTTCAGACCACAATGCTTTGAAACTAGAGCTCAATCACAAGACAAAAGTCAGAAAGAACTCAAATACATGGAGGCTAAAGAGCATCCTACTGAAGAACGAATGGGTCAACCAGGAAATTAAAGAAGAATTAAAAAAATACATGGAAACCAATGAAAATGAAAACACAACTATTCAAAATCTTTGGGATGCAGCAAAGGCAGTCCTAAGAGGAAAGTATATAGCAATACAAGCCTTTCTCAAGAAGCAAGAAAGGTCTCAAGTATACAACCTAACCCTACACCTAAAGGAGCTGGAGAAAGAACAGCAAATAAAGCCTAAACCCAGCAGGAGAAGAGAAATAATAAAGATCAGAGCAGAAATCAATGAAATAGAAACTAAAAGAACAGTAGAACAGATCAACGAAACTAGGAGCTGGTTCTTTGAAAGAATTAACAAGATTGATAAACCCCTGGCCAGACTTATCAAAAAGAGAAGAGAAATGACCCAAATCAACAAAATCATGAATGAAAGAGGAGAGATCACAACCAACACCAAAGAAATACAAACAATTATAAGAACATATTATGAGCAACTCTATGCCAGCAAATTAAATAACCTGGAAGAAATGGATGCATTCCTAGAGATGTACCAACTACCAAAACTGAACCAGGATGAAATAGAAAACCTGAACAGACCTATAACCACTAAGGAAATTGAAGCAGTCATCAAAAATCTCCCAACAAACAAAAGCCCAGGGCCAGATGGCTTCCCAGGGGAATTCTACCAAACATTTCAAGAAGAATTAATACCTATTCTTCTGAAACTGTTCCAAAAAATAGAAAGGGAAGGAAAACTTCCAAACTCATTTTATGAGGCCAGCATTACCTTGATCCCAAAACCAGACAAAGACCCCATCAAAAAGGAGAATTACAGACCAATATCCCTGATGAACATGGATGCAAAAATTCTCACCAAAATACTAGCCAATAGGATCCAACAGTACATTAAAAGGATTATTCACCATGACCAAGTGGGATTTATCCCTGGGCTGCAAGTTTGGTTCAACATCCGCAAATCAATCAATGTGATACAATACATTAACAAAAGAAAGAACAAGAATCATATGATCCTCTCAATAGATGCAGAAAAAGCATTTGACAAAGTACAGCATCCTTTCTTGATCAAAACTCTTCAGAGTATAGGGATAGAGGGTACATACCTCAATATCATAAAAGCCATCTATGAAAAACCTACAGCGAATATCATTCTCAATGGGGAAAAACTGAGAGCTTTCCCCCTAAGGTCAGGAACGCGGCAGGGATGTCCACTATCCCCACTGCTATTCAACATAGTATTGGAAGTCCTAGCCACAGCAATCAGACAACAAAAAGAAATCAAAGGCATCCAAATTGGCAAGGAAGAAGTCAAACTCTCACTCTTTGCAGATGATATGATACTTTATGTGGAAAACCCAAAAGACTCCACCCCAAAACTGCTAGAACTCATACAGGAATTCAGTAAAGTGGCAGGATATAAAATCAATGCAGAGAAGTCAGTGGCATTCCTATACACCAACAACAAGACAGAAGAAAGAGAAATTAAGGAGTCGATCCCATTTACAATTGCACCCAAAACCATAAGATACCTAGGAATAAATCTAACCAAAGAGACAAAGGATCTGTCCTCAGAAAACTATAAAATACTCATGAAAGAAATTGAGGAAGACACAAAGAAATGGAAAAACGTTCCATGCTCATGGATTGGAAGAACAAATATTGTGAAGATGTCAATGCTACCTAGAGCAATCTACACATTCAATGCAATCCCCATCAAAATACCATCCACTTTTTTCAAAGAAATGGAACAAATCATCCTAAAATTTGTATGGAACCAGAAAAGACCCCGCATAGCCAGAGGAATGTTGAAAAAGAAAAGCAAAGCCGGCGGCATCACAATTCCGGACTTCCAGCTCTATTACAAAGCTGTCATCATCAAGACAGCATGGTACTGGCACAAAAACAGACACATAGATCAATGGAACAGAATAGAGAGCCCAGAAATGGACCCTCAACTCTATGGTCAACTCATCTTTGACAAAGCAGGAAAGAATGTCCAATGGAAAAAAGACAGTCTCTTCAACAAATGGTGTTGGGAAAATTGGATAGCCACATGCAGAAGAATGAAACTGGACCATTTCCTTGCACCACACACAAAAATAGACTCCAAATGGTTGAAAGACCTCAATGTGAGACAGGAGTCCATCAAAATCCTAAAGGAGAGTACAGGCAGCAACCTCTTTGACCTCAGCCGAAGCAACTTCTTCCTAGAAACATCGCCAAAGGCAAGGGAGGCAAGGGCAAAAATGAACTATTGGGACTTCATCAAGATAAAAAGCTTTTGCAAAGCAAAGGAAACAGTCAACAAAACCAAAAGACAACCGACAGAATGGGAGAAGATATTTGCAAATGACATATCAGATAAAGGGCTAGTATCCAAAATCTATAAAGAACTCATCAAACTCAATACCCAAAGAACAAAGAATCCAATCAAGAAATGGGCAGAAGACATGAACAGACATTTTTCCAAAGAAGACATCCAAATGGCCAACAGACACATGAAAAAGTGCTCAATATCACTCGGCATCAGGGAAATCCAAATCAAAACCTCAATGAGATACCACCTCACACCAGTCAGAATGGCTAAAATTAACAAGTCAGGAAATGACAGATGTTGGCGGGGATGTGGAGAAAGGGGAACCCTCCTCCACTGTTGGTGGGAATGCAAGCTGGTGCAGCCACTCTGGAAAACTGTATGGAGGTTCCTCAAAAAGTTGAAAATAGAGCTACCATATGATCCAGCAATTGCACTACTGGGTATTTACCCCAAAGATACAAAAGTAGGGATCCGAAGGGGTACGTGCACCCCGATGTTTATAGCAGCAATGTCCACAATAGCCAAACTGTGGAAAGAGCCAAGATGTCCATCAACAGATGAATGGATAAAGAAGAAGTGGTATATATATACAATGGAATATTATGCAGCCATCAAAAGGAATGAGATCTTGCCATTTGCAACGACGTGGATGGAACTGGAGGGTATTATGTTGAGTGAAATAAGTCAAACAGAGAAAGACATGTATCATATGATCTCACTGATATGAGGAATTCTTAATCTCAGGAAACAAACTGAGGGTTGCTGGAGTGGGGGTGGGGTGGGAAGGATGGGGTGACTGGGTGATAGACACTGGGGAGGGTATGTGCTCTGGTAAGCGCTGTGAATTGTGCAAGACTGTTGAATCTCAGATCTGTACCTCTGAAACAAAGAATGCAATATATGTTAAGAAAAAAAAAAAGAAGAAGAAGAAGGTAGCGGGAGGGGAAGAATGAAGCGGGGGAAATCAGAGGGGTAGACGAACCATGAGAGACGATGGACTCTGAAAAACAAACAGGGTTCTAGAGGGGAGGGGGGTGGGAGGATGGGTTAGCCTGGTGGTGGGTATTGTGGAGGGCACATTCTGCATGGAGCACTGGGTGTTATGCACAAACAATGAATCATGGAACCCTTCATCTAAAACTAATGATGTAATGTATGGGGATTAACATAAGAATAAAAAAAAATAATAAAAAATAAAAAATAAATACTTTGGAAGATTCTTACAGTTCTGTTTTTCTATTTCATAGAGGCAAATCCACACATATGTGCAATGTGCACATGACAGAACACCTCTAAATGCCACCTAACTCCCTGATCTCCAGAAGATTCTAAAGAGAACAGTATTAATGATGATTGTTAATCATTATGGTGATTCTTTTAGAAGTTAATTATGGTATATCTTAGTTACATAGCCTATTTTAGAAAACATCCCATGTTATTTATCAATTGGTATTTTCAAATGTAGATAAATATATGTGTGTAGAACCATGCTGAAGTTATTCACGTACAGTAAACATTACTAGATGATATTTGTGGACAAACTATTATGTACTTGAAACCATACTGTACGGTGTGTTATATTGATAGAAACTTCAAGTTAAAAAGTGTTTATTAACATTGCTAAAGATGTAAGAACAAAACAGAATAATAAGGAAACAGTAATTTTACAAAATTATAAATTTATATTGATATCATGTTGAAATGATTAAGACGTTGGTACAAATTACTATGACATGCAGTATTATTTGCTAGTTAACTATTCATTGGATATAGTCATTGATTTTGTTTGTCAGTTTTAGTGAGAATAACTGACATGGGTGATCTAAATCTATAATTAAACTTAGATTATTCATTTTTATTTTGCAACGTCATAATGAACTTCTCCTTCATATAAAATTTCATTTGAGTATTTAAAATTTTCACAACTAAAATAAAAATACACAAAATGATGGAAACCCAAACTATATGAAAGTAACTATAATTACTAGTAACTGTCAAATAGAAATTAACAAACTGTTTTTACATAGCAATAGAGGCTTTGGGTGCACTAAGCTTGTCAAAAATGTTTAAAGGTAGTTTGCGTTTATACTCCAGTGCACTGCTTCTAAAGGTCATTTTTCTAAAGAATGCACAAAAAGACAAAAAGACAAAGAAGATCTGTTTATTCTCATATTACCCTCTCATCAAAACTAGGACTGAATTGCCATAGGGGAATATGATATTGGTGACATTTTCTAAGACAGTGACATTTATTTTACCTGGAACTTTTAATGTTTCAGACTTAAGAGATAGAAGAAAAAATAATATCTAACATTTAATATTTTGCCTACTCTGTGCTTGTATCCTTCGGGTTCTCCACAGGAAATAGACAAACACGGTATATTTGAAATATATCTGAGGAAATATTAAGGGAAGAACTATTTACAAAATGTGGGCATTTAAGGAAAACCAGAAAGGTTGGGTAAAGTCAACAGGGCTAGCAAGAGCTATGAGCTGCTAATGCTCAGATGTGAACAGGCAAGAGGATAAAGCAATCACTAGAACCTGGAAAACGTAACCATAATAGTAAGAAGGGGCTCTGAGGTCAGAGCTGTAGAGTCAGAGAAATACATACCCTAGTCTTAACTTCCTCCTTCTACCATTTCTTTTGCAGATGCTTCCCACTGGGCATACCCAGCCCTAGGTAAGGAGCTCTTTGATACAGTTTATCAAGTTAACTTCCCAGGAAACACAATAGGGTGGGAGGGAAGAAGAGGAGATCTGGAGAAGCAAACAAAAATATCCAACACCACCCACCTCATTTGCTTTTCAGTATCTATTCCTGTTCTTTTTCATGACGAAAAATTTTGTACCTATACAAAATATTTATTTTATCATATCTCATTTAATCATGGGATGAGAGCACTCTAGATATACTCCCACCTAAAACATAAAATTTTAGCCACCACCATTTCTTAATAAAAGGAGGAGGGAAAGAAACTCACATAAAACTTGCCTTTAACAGTCCCATGTCCATAACTTCCATCTTTCAACATCCATTTAAGACATTACTCTCGGCAATTACCTAAATTACCTAAAATGGATAAGATTCTTACCAAGTGGGGTGGCCCAAACCCTTATTTTGGGATCTGAATCTTTCCTGGCTCTGTCTTGGATTGCTGCGGTTGAGTAAGGGACAGGTGGGGCTAGGTAGGGAGAGATAAATAGGCGGCCATGTGGTCAGGCTCACAGAAATCCCAAAAATGTGGAGGTGTGGGGAAACCAGAGATAAGGGGACAATTCGGACTACCCTACCATAGGCGTGTGGGGTGGTCTTTATGATAATCATCTGTGACCAACAGGAATAATCAGACCCTAAAAAGGAAGTAAGCCATTGAAGGTGTTATCATTAGTCCTTGCTCAGTGGTGATATCAGTAGAAATGTTAAAAGGATTTAAGTTCCCTGGTTAGCTTTCTATGAAAGACCAACCATAAAGGCCCTCATTGGCAACTCCGTCGGGACCCCTCTCGCTCTTGAGAGCTTTTTCTGTATCTTCACTTAATAAACTTCTATCACTTTACTCACTCGCCATTGTCTGTGAGATTCATTCTTCGACTCTGTGAGACCAGAACCTAGCTCTCAGAATCACAGTGTTGCATTGACTATCATTGAATAAGGGGGTGCTAAAAGGTACTAAAAGCCAGTGAATCCTCTGGTCCCAGACATTGTCTTCCTTGTCCCATTGTGTAGCAGCTGTCAATTTTTTCCTCGATAATGAAGATCGATCACTTCGCCAGGAGAGTGACCCTCTTCTCTACATGGCAGGAAAAGCACAGAGAGCAATTTCAGTTTCTTATTGACAAGAGTGTTACTG
Source organism: Neomonachus schauinslandi (assembly GCF_002201575.2). Lineage (NCBI taxonomy): Eukaryota > Metazoa > Chordata > Mammalia > Carnivora > Phocidae > Neomonachus > Neomonachus schauinslandi. The sequence goes on along the minus strand of NC_058416.1, from coordinate 41,262,730 downwards.
TGTTCCCTGGTAGAAGCATTTCTTCCTTGGACATTAGGACTTCTAAAGCCACTAAAATCAAAGGCGTAGACACAAGAAGCAAAAATTTTTCCAGTGATTTACTTTGTGTAACAGTAAGAACAGTCTCACTTTCAACCCATTAGTTTCAACATTCTATTATCTAGTTTTTTAGTGAAGATAACATCATATAGTGGCTTTTGGTTTATGGCATGTGCTACATGATGAATGGGGAATACCATGACTTCTCTCCCAGCAGTGCTATAACTGAACTTTGAGCAGGTTGTTCCACCATTCTAAAAGCTAGCTGTCAATGAATCGAAAGCATATACTAAGTAAGTGAATTCCATGGAGGTCAACTCATTGCTTTACTTTTTTGCCATAGAAATGCATAACATACACTTTGACCGGTGGTAATGGTATGTGGCACATAATAGAAATGGGTATCTGACAGTCCCTGAATAGTGTCGCTGGTAGAGGTGTTTTAGACAGGAAGGCAAATTTGCATCCCACGAAATGTATCTAGCCCTGGGTGGGGATAGATATGATAGATACGACAGTAGGGGCCCATGCAATCAGCCTGCTACCAGGTAGATATCATTCTTTTGGAAAATAATACTATCACAGGTGACCAGAATTAGACTCTGGGGTCTGGCAACAGCTAAATCAACCTTGGTAAAGGTAATTTCAACCATAGAAATCATGCATAGCTTTTATACTAACTTTCATGAACTACCTGATATATGAGTCTATCAAGCAAGCAGAAAAATATCTGGAAAAGAATCAATGACATCCATCTGAAGGGTCATGGTCTTCATCCTTTTATTTTAAGCCCTCCCTGGAATGGATCTTTTCTGATGCTCCTCTATACAGAATACAATTATCTTCGATATCAATGCCTATACTCAGAAGTCCATTCAATTAATTATTGCCCAGACTTAATCACCAATCTGGCAAATTATGTTCATTGCAAAGACTTGATCCACCTTCAACCCATTAGCCAGCATGGGTATTTTTCTTAGACAGTCTCTCCTTCCACATGAAGGGGACAAACAGATCTACTGCCCCAAGTTCTGTCCACTGGGAGGGTTTCCCTTTATTTGTAACTTTCAGGCCTCCCTTGAGTGGAGCTATAATACAGCAGCTATCCACTTCCAGGTAATGTCAACGTACTGTGCAGGTGTATGTTTTTCCTCCCATATAACGTGATCATAGGCAACTCCTTGGGAAGCTTGAGCTGTGATATGAAGGAGAGGCAGTAAAGCAGAAGGAACAGCTACCGTGCATTTCTAAGGTATCTGCTTATGCGGTGTACGTGCTTCTTCCGGTCTGGTTTTGTTATGTTCTTACATACTTCATCTCCAGTTTGGAAATATATAACCGATTTTATGGTTTAGTGAATTAGATAATGCCTAAATCACCATGGGCATTTTAGGTCGCACTTTTACTTGGTGCTTTATTATTAGGAGTTTGGATTCTGGAAACATTCCAAGAGCGACTTTTCAAATGGTCTTTACAGTGGCAATATGTAGATTACCTGGTGAGGGGACTTCTTGATGTTGAACCCATGAAAACATTTATTCCTGGAAAAAGAGAGCATGGTCTTGGTATAAAACTCTGAGTCTGAGCTGTGGTTCTTCTTGAAGCCTGCCGAGACTCCACTGCAAGTTCTTTTTTTTTTTTTTTTCTACTTCAGAGAGTAGCAACTTTTTCTTTATAAAGGGACAGATAGTAAATGTTTTAGGCTTCATGGGCTATCCAATCTCTGTCACAACTATCCATCTTAGCTGTAGCATGAAAGCATCCAGAGACAATAAATAAAGGAATTTTTATTTGTAGCTATATGCCAATAAAAGCTTCTGTATGGACATGGAAATTTGGATTGCATGTAATTTTCATATGTCATAAAATGCTCTTCTTATTTTGATATTTTTTTCAATGATTTAATAATAGAAAAACTATACTTGGTTTATAGAACTGTACAAAACCAGAGGGGCCAGATCTGGCCTACCGACTGTAGTTTGACACCCCTGATCTACTGGGTTGTGAGGCCCAAGTGGCAGGGCAGCTTGAACTGCAGCCCAGACCTGCTGAATAAGTTGCTCTTGCCTCCAAAACTAACAGTTTTATGGGTTACCCGTAAAAGTATTAAAGTAGCATACCAAACTGTGGTGTGAATTGCCTTTAAAACCCAAAGACACCATGAAGCATGGTGACTCCCTCTTAGTGGTAGATAGATGATGGGACAACTTACCTCTCACTTTAGAAAGGATATTCTGCTATGATAAAGAGCCATAGGCTCCTAGCAACTCTACCAATGTGGCAGGCCCCTAAACATTTATAGAACTTATCTCCCATTGTCTGGCAGACATGAATCCTACTGGGGCATCTAGAATGTTTACTGCTCCCTGAACACCATATCTGTCTGGCATAGTATTTTCAATATAAGTGAGTAGCACAGAAGATGTTCTGTGATATATCAAGAAGATCAAGGTCCCCCAGACCATAGGATAATAGAGAGCTGAAGAGCTGACGTAGGCCTGTGACAGCACGGTAAATGCATACTGCTGTCTGTGACTCCAATATCCAAATTGCTTCTTATTGTGTGTGCTTATAGAAGAAAAATTTTAAAATGCTATTTTATTAGGTGCACATCTGGTGATTTGTTTTAGTAATGATAATCTATCTGGAACTGTAGCAGTCCAGGCATGATACAGTGGTTAAATAAGGTTAGGAACCCAGGTCTTTTCATGTGTTGATGAACTCTTCCTGGCTGTTGGGTGTTTTTAGCTGCAAAATTCACCACTATGTCTGTATCTTACTTAGCAGGAGGGAGTAAAAAGAAAGTGAAGGGCATGTCCATCTCTTTTAGTGGCACATCTTGGGAAATAAACATATTGCTTCCATTAATATCCCATTGGCCAAAACTTAGTCCCAGGCCAGAACCAACAACAGGAAGGAAAGCTGGGTAACATATCTTTAGCTGGCTCTCTGTGTGCCCCAGACTTAAGAATTCTAGCATTAATGAAAGATGAGTGAATGAGTGCTGGGCTGGTATCTAATTTATTTTTACATAGAAACAATTTTTTAAAAAGAATTCCAAGTTCTTGTTCAAATAACTAGGACTCATTCATAGATATGACTAGATTTAACATAACAATTAAGTGTCTTAATGGATAATAAACAAAACTAGAGAAAAATTTGAGGTGATTTAATCCTAAACCTTTTCACATAAGGATAAAGTGAATCCCAAAAGGAAAGTTATTTAATGTAGCAGAACTACTTCCTGGCAGAACTGGGACTGCATCCCAGTACTCCAACTTTATAGTCTCTCCCCTTTCCACTAGCCCCTACTGCTGATCATGTTACATCTCCATTTTGTGTATGGATAAAAAGAAACATGGTAGTCTGGCCGCTAGAGTCTAACCCACAGGAACCAATAATCTAATAAGAAAACATGTTTGCCAATACTTAAGAATAAAGTAAACCATAATAAAATAAGCGACTGCATAAAATATTGAAACAAAGAAAAAGTATTGCATTCTCATGTGTGAAAGATAGGATGTTCAATGCATGAGATATCTTTTGAATCAAGCGTATCTTTGTAATAAGACTATATTAATTATAACTTTAAAAATAATAAATGAAGGACTACCTCTGTTCTCTTAAGTATTTCAAAGTACTTCAAATTGGGCTACATTGGACTAAAAATGTAAGCACCAAACTTAATAAGATAAAACTTAATTTATAGGGGCGCCTGGGTGGCTCAGTCGTTAAGCGTCTGCCTTCGGCTCAGGTCGTGACCCCAGGGTCCTGGGATCGAGCCCCGCATCGGGCTCCCTGCTCGGCGGGAAGCCTGCTTCTCCCTCTCCCACTCCCCCTGCTTGTGTTCCTGCTCTCGCTATCTCTCTTTCTGTCAAATAAATAAATAAAATCTTAAAAAAAAAACTTAATTTATAGTAATGTATTGAAGACTTAATTAGCAGCATGTCTTTATATTCCTCCAAAAATGCTAATAGAGTTTATTTACATGATCAATATCTGCTATTGTCATGCACTACTCAAAGTACTGAGTCTAAAATCGGGAACACCATAGAATTTTATCTCCAAGGAACTAAACGGAGTTTAGAAACCTCATGAGTCAATACAAGTAAAGTGCTTATATTGTGCTGGCATATTGGAAATGCTATATGAGTGTTGATGTTTCAGTATTGTTCTTCAGTATTATTTAGTAGTATTGTTCTTTCTCATAACAAATATTCACATCTACAGTTTTGTTGATATTTGAGTGGCCACATGTTAATCATCAAGACATCCACAATGTTCCACAGAGTGATGGTTATGCCTCATGTAAATTTTCTTATATGAGTAAATATATTCATTCACTGGTCATTTTAACTAACTTTCATGTGACGGTTAACTGTAAATATGTTATGGATGTTATATCATGTACTTATAGCAGTCATATGGGGTAGGGAATGAATTATAAACATAAATTATAAAATGTTATAAATATAGTGTATGTCAGATTTATAGAGAAAGTTATGGCTAATTTTCTTTTGGGAATAAAATTCATCCTATATTTTTCTGGAGTGTGGTACATGAACTGAAACTTAAAAGACCAATAGGTTCTTGCCAGACAAATAGGTCAGGAAAGGGAGGAGAGTGTGAGGGTGAGAGCAGAAATGGTATGTTCCCCAGAAGGAGGCAACAGTGAGGAAAAGCATGGGGACCTTGAAAGCTTTAAGAAATTATGGCATGGGATGCAGTTCTGAACAGGATGAGCAGTGAGGAGTAAAAGGAATGCAAAAGCTGGTTCTTGAAATACCTTATATGCCAAGGTAGGGAGTTTGATTTCTCTTCTAATCAAATGGAAACCATTTAATGGGGAGTAAAATGACAAGACTTGTCCTTTAGAAAAATTCTATATCTGTGTAAGGTAAAGGTCAGAGAGTGGCAAAAATGAGAGCAAGGAAACTCATTATATGACATTATTGAAGTTTAAAAGATGAAAAGTATATGAACCAAGAGAGTAGGCCATGGAAAAGAAGATGTTCTTGAAGAAATATATAGCCACCTAGTCTCCGGTTGAATTTAAGATGCATTTCCAGTCCTTTGGGGAATAAAATTTAAAGTGTAGGATATCTTATAGATAAACTTTCGCATTAATTTGGGTAAAAAATAAACAAATAAATGCATATATATGTGTGTGTGTGGTGTATGTGTGTGTGTGTGTGTGTGTGTATGAATTACAGTATCTTAAGGGGTGTTATTCTATTTTCTTTTTTTTTTAAGATTTTATTTATTTGACAGAGAGACACAGCGAGAGAGGGAACACAAGCAGGGGGAGTGGGAGAAGGAGAAGCAGGCTTCCCGCTGAGCAGGGAGCCCGATGCGGGGCTCGATCCCAGGACCCTGGGACCATGACCTGAGCCGAAGGCAGACACTAAAAGACTGAGCCACCCAGGCACCCCTCTATTTTCTTTTTAGCTATTGAGGACATAGAATGTCTTTCAGTTTTGCCAAAATAGTTTTTAGTATAATGGGCTGGCAATATTTGATCTGAAACATGTTTAAGCTGATTTTCCTCTAGATTTTCATGATTCAAAGAGAAGTCATTTGGGGTGTACCGTTACTGCCACTGATATTTCATTTAACATATTATTAATGAATTTACCCTGAAAGCTAAATACTTGGGTTTTGCCCACAGAATTGATAGGACATGGCAGAGCAGGTCACACTTGCCATCAATGTCACTGATCTTTAACACTAACCTGAAGAATCTCTCCCTTTGGAGAAAAAAGAGATATTCAGCCTGAATGTTCATCTGATGTTGGCTTTTGTACAGAGACCAGTAACCACTTCGTCAGTTACAGTCCACAGAAATTTTTATTCTTCATAAATGATAGAAAATTTAGTTTCCAAATTCCTAAGAAAGGCTCCTACTATCGCTCCCCCTGCTCATAGTTACTTTTTGATTCAAACATATAAGGAATTATACTGAATTATCTAATGAAGAATCACATTCTCTGAAATTTAATGTGGAAGTTGGGGACCAAGGGTCCAAGTTTATGTGTAAAAAAAAAAAGAATTTATTTAAAAAGCATTGAAATTGAATATAAAAATAGAAACATGTCATTTTCACCTGGGATATTCAAGGAAGACTTTATTGGATTAGATGAAATTTGAAATGGATTTTGGAGGAAGGGAGGAATTTTTCTAGGACACATCTTGTGTATAAATCATTCTAGAAGCTGAATCAATATGTAATAAACACAAGATGAAGTTAGTGGGCAAAAATTTAATAAATTATAATTCTACTGTATTAGACTATTCAAAAGGGAAAATTTGGACAAAATTGAAAGGGCAGGGGAGATTAAATTACAGAAGCTTTTCAATTGTAGACCTAAGAGTTTTAATATTGTTTAGACAACAAGAAGTCTGAGTGGTTTTGTGAGCAAGGGGGCAACATGATTAAAGAGGTTTTTTAATAATATTATACTGGTGGCATTTATGCAGGATAAATTGATAGGAGCAGACGACAAAATTTGGCACAGCTCTCCAGAACTTTTCAAATTTCCGGGTATGAAGACATAGGGCCTAAAGGTAACACTTGCAAGAAATAAGTGTTAAAAATAATTCAAAGTAGTCAAATGATATTACGATTGATTGTTTACTGAGAATAAAAGAAAGAGTATGTTTCTAAATATGACTTTAAGGTGTTAAACCTGCAAGACTATAGACTTAGTGCTTGTAAATAATGGTAAGAAATGAAAAGATTATTTAAACATATTAGGACTGAGTTACAAGAAATAAAAGTTAAAATGTCTTTAAGACATGTATGTTTAGAACATAAATAAGTGGTATACACAATGATTTATACACAACATTAAGATGAGAAAGTACTCTGACATATTTGTTGGGGAAAGAAAAGGTGTGAATATGCTGGAAAGAAAGAAATAATCAAGAAAAGAGATAGACTGTAATTCTGATCATTTTCCACCCCCCAGGCTACTAAAATAGTCTATGTATTCATAATCAACAAAGGTTTTGTTTTGTTTTGTTTTGTTTTTTTCAAATTCTTGCCTTTCAACTCATATATAGTTTTAATTCTCGTAAGTCATGACCTCCAGAAGAATGAAGAAAGAGACAAGAATTCCTAGTAGTTAATGAGGTAATACGAGGTGAAGAAATAATCTGAAAAATAAGAAAATTAATTTGAAGTAAATAAATTACTGTGCCAAAAGGCATAGACATAAGTGACTTATTCAGGAAAACACAGTGATGTCAAGAAAGAAATCCCTCATTACAGTAAATTTTCACATTCTAATATATTCTGTGGTTGATTTATTTTAGAAAGAGGTGCCTAAGTATGTTCACTTAATGGTAATTACTGAACACTAATAAAATAACAAATCCTTTTTATTCACCTTTAGGAGAAATGCAAAACTATTTCCCACAAATCTCATAAGGAATAGATGATATGATGTCAGCTGGAAAGGTAACAATAAGAGAATCAGTCTTTGCAACAAAATACCAAATGACAAAACATTTGTGGAGTGTGTTAGTTTTTTACCAAAACTTAGCAGCTTAAAACAATATCTATTAATTATCCCCACAGTTCTGTAGGTCAAAAGTCCAGGCTGACTTGACTAGTTTTTCTGCTTAGGGTCTCACAAGGCTGAAGCCAAGCTACATAAGCTCTTATTTGGAGGCTCTGAGGAAGAATCCATTTTAAAGTTTATCCAAGGTAACTTCAGAATCCAGTTCCTTGTGGTGATAGGCCTGAGGTCCCCATTTCCCTGTCTACTGGTGGCCTGCATGAGCCCCTAAAGTCAACTTTCTAATCCTTTCCACATAGCCTCCTACATATTAAACCTACCAATAGTGCCTTGAGCCTTCTTCAAGCTTCAAATTCCTCTGACTTTCTCTGCTGACTGCAGCTGGAAAAAGGAATTTTTTTTTTTTTTTTTTTTTAGCCTTTGTTTCATAAAGGAATGTTTATTTAAAGCGTTCATGTGGTTAAATTGCAACACTGGATAATCTTGTTTTTGGTTAACTCAAAACTAACTGCTTGGTAACTTTAATTGCATTGACAACTTCTCTTTGCCATATAAGATAACATAATCACAGTCCCTGAAGTTACAGAGAGAAACCATGGGCAGGAAGCTCATTTTGGAATTCTGCCTACCACATGGAATGTTTGTCTTAGTCTTATAATAGATTATTTAAATTTTCAAGATCTCTTGAATGTAAGACTTTTTTGCATTTTTATGACTTTGTCATTCATATCTGTCCTATTGCCTTCATGAACCCCATTGTCTCCGGTGTTAATTCTTCCTTTTTTTTTGTTTGCTTGCTTGTTTGGTGTCTCACTTTCCTGGTATTTTGATATAACTCAGAGATGTAGTGGCTATTTATTTCTGTTTCTGAAAATACTTGATCAGCAGGTGAGAGTCTATGGTGAGCGGAGGTGGTGCTGGTTTTCTGGATGTTCACAGACGCCCCCTCAAGATGGTTAGCGGTCTCTTGGAGCACCGCTTTCCGACTCACTGCTTTAGTCTTTGACCAAACGCCCTGGTGAGCTAAGCCCAAGGAAGGGCACGTTGGGAGGCTGTTCAAACTAAGCTGCTCCAAGAGGCTCAGGTGACTCTCCGTCTAGCCTTAGGGCTCTCCCAAAGTTTCTCTACTAAAGTACATTCTTCTCTTGCTTATGATCTTTTCCAGAATTGTTTCTTAATATATCCAACTTTACCTGCTTTCTAGCTTTCTGGAATGCCTCAACATGGCATCTTTTCTTGTTTTATTGGAATATGAATATATTCTGTCATTTCATAGGATTTTAAAAGAGTAAGAGGAGGGGCGCCGGGGTGGCTCAGTTGGTTGGGCGGCTGCCTTCAGCTGGGGTCATGATCCCGGAGTCCCGGGATCGAGTCCCCGCATCGGGCTCCCTGCTCGGCGGGGAGTCTGCTTCTCCCTCTGACCCTCCTCCCTCTCATGCTCTCTGTCTCTCATTCTCTCTCTTGCAAATAAATAAAATCTTAAAAAAAAATTTAAAAAATAAATAAATAAATAAATAAATAAAAGAGTAAGAGGATTATCATCTTGATCCTATTATAGAGCATTCACTTGGTAAAAAAATCACCTTAATGTAGCAAGAGCTACAAAGATATATAAGACATGATTCTTTGCTTTGGAGAGCAAGAAATAGTAGATAAATAATGAATTCACTCATTTGAGTCTTACGTTTAGTAAATACATACTCAATTTCAAGTTGCCAAACACTGTGATACTTAAATAAAATGACAATAAATACGGGCATAGTCCCTGCCCCAACAGAGTTTACAAACTAAATATGATATGCAAAAATAGACAAGTATTTACAATTAGGCCTGATGTGTATCATGATAGGTGGAGAATAACAAGCCACAGAAACGCATTATAGGTTAAAACAATCCAGATGGTTGAGGAGGGGATGGTTGGGAAAGACTTGCCCTCCTAGTCTATCTGAAAGCAAACAAACAAGAAAATAATTTGTCTGAGAAAACTAATATTCTAGAGAGAGGTGTTTTCTCTGGTTTGGAGCGCCATTCTTGTAGTGACGTAAGTTTCTTTGGCTCTGGCCTTATTTCCAAAGTACTGCAGTCTTCAGGCAGATTTTCAGTTAATCCTCAGATGAGAACTATACTCCCATTTAATTAGTTACGTACCTAAGGTGATGCTGATAAGCATGATCTCAACTTCTTCATCATAGTAGTTCCCATACAGAAAATCAATCCATACATTCTTTCAATAAATTATTAAGTACATGAGAATAATTATCTGTTAAGTTTTGTGTAATTATATGAATATCTCTGCTTATATAAATAGCACATTTGAACATAAGAAAAAAATAGAAACAAAAAAAACTTTACCCCTAAAAATTTATTATAATAATTAATTCTTTTGCTTCACCTTCAGTTTTTAAAGAAAATAAAATTTCCGAGGATATTATAGAATTCACTGAGAGGATCCCAATAGTTCTCAAAGGAATCAAATTACATCCTAACTATATGACTAAAAAATGAAATCACAATTCCTTAGTAATCCAAGAAAGGAAATACCTTTATAGAAGAATTTCATCAAGTAAAGGTTTTCTTTCCTTATTGAATCTGAGCTGTATTTAATCAAGGCCTGAGAAGATTGCCAAGTTCCTTTACTTAATGTTTAACAAGGAAAAAGGCCTCCAAAAATAGACTTCTGTTTCTTAGTACACTCTCAGTCACTGAGGTTTCAAATCTCAACGAAGTTTGTGCTTGAACAGGTTAATTCAAGTGGAGGGCAGAAGGAATATTCCATACACCTAAAAAATAAAATAACATTAATTTAACAAAAATGATCAGTTTGTGTTCTCTGTATATTAAAAAAGAATAAGAGGTTCTTTCAGATAGCTTTATTGATGTATAATAGATATACAAAGAACTGCAAATAATTTAACGTGTGTAATTTGATGAGTTTGGACATATGCAAACATCTGTGATACCATCACCACAGTTGAGATCTTAGATATATCCAGCAGAGCTTTCTTGTGTCTCTGGCTGTGTGTGTGTGTGTGTGTATTAGTGTGGTAATAACACATAACATGATTACTGCCCTCTATACACATATTGAAATGAAACCTGTCTGTCCTTTCATCTTTGTTTGTAGAAATAGAAGTTCCCTATAGATGATCCAATATCCTGATAAGAGTGTAAGCAACAAATTGGACGATCTCTTGATTACCTTTCACTGACAAATAAAACTTTGCTTCCTGTCACCCCACTAAAAGTATACCGGAATGATTGTAAGAATGCACCTAAATAAACATAGGGCTGAATGAACTCTACAACAAAGGTAGATTCGACATTGAGCCTTGCACAACAATAAATTGCAGGTTTAACTGCTTGGAGCAGTAGTACATATTACCTATTTGATGGCAATTATATTTATGGAACCAATTCAAACATGAAATTATCCAAGATATCTTTTTGAATGAAGAAATTGCAAGAATAAACTGCACATGTCCTCAGGATTTGGTTTAATCTTGCAAAAGTTATAGTCAGTACTGTTCATAGATTTTTCTTTCCATATATGAGGAATATATGTGGTTAAGCAGGTGTCAAATTTAATAAGAAAAAGCCATGCCATGGCTCTTCCCCAAAAGAATATTATCTCTCAAAAGGATAAAAAAACAAGTCCTATTCACAAATAACACTACAGCAAACCATCACAAAGAGAGTAACATTTGAACCACATAATGCTTTGGTAGGGTTTATTTCGTTGTATTCCATCCATCTTAAACCATTAATTGTAAGATGGACCATTATTTTACCATCTATACCATCATTAAGGAAAAAATGTTGCCAATTAAGTGATGACTCTGTTTTAAAAATAGTTTTAGTTGATGCACAAAATAGGCATATTAACTTTTCATCTATTCTGGGCTTTTGTCAATGGCCTCTGCCCTCAGCTGCACTGTGGTGAGCAAGATTCTACTACCAATCTTAACAACAAAAGTTAAACAGCTTCTCAAGGGCATCTTTCTTTCTAAGATCCTATAAACATTTGATTGTTGTTTGCAAGAAAGTGAGGAATTTCAGTCATTTCACTAGTGATTAATGTTTCACAAATATCAAATTTACTCTCCACTGATCACTTTTCATGCTGTCTTGAATATACAGTAACTTTTCATTTAATGCAAAATCATGGAGTAATTCTTTAAAGACATTTTATTTTTTTTTTTATAATTTTTTTACTTCATTTACTTTTTTTTTTTTAATTTTTATTTATTTATTTTTATTTATTTATTTTTTTTTGCGAGAGAGAGAATGAGAGAGAGCACGAGAGGGAGGAGGGTCAGAGGGAGAAGCAGGCTCCTCGCTGAGCAGGGAGCCCGATGCGGGACTCGATCCCGGGACTCCGGGATCATGACCTGAGCCGAAGGCAGTCGCTTAACCAACTGAGCCACCCAGGCGCCCTTTAAAGACATTTTATATGGCAATTAAGCTTAACATGTAGCAACACTGTACATGATTCTATTGAAGAGAAGAATATACAGATATGGCTAAACCTGTCCACATACAAACAATGAAAACATAACTGCTACCTGGTCAAAGTGATTATAAGCAATTATAATTGACATCTCAACTTCACATCAACGCCCACACGCACCCACCCCCCCCATACACATCCCCCCACACACACACTGAGCTAAAAAAAATATGATGAAAAAATGTATCCTGAGTTTCTTACTTTGGTTTTCTGAAGTTCTTTATAATAAATTTTCATTCTCACTCTTAGGATTTGTTATTTGTTATTCTATTATAAACAAAACTTTTACCTCAAATTCCTCTTTCATTAAACAAGCACTGAGTTGAGGAAGAAAACATTTCAAATACTTCCCAGGCAGTGAAAGCCATTGGATAGAAATTTTTGTTTTATTTTGGGTTTCTTTTGTGTGTGTGTTTTGGGTTTTGGGCTTTGGGCTGCTGTTGTTTTTTGTTTTTCTGAGAATATATTCCCAATATTACATTAAGAATATAATAGAATTTTAAGTAGGCATCATATTTGAAAAGATGCCACAAGATCTGACTAATCAAGTAAATCACTCCCCACCGCCCCCCCCATCACTGAAGGCTCTGATAATCTGCATTGAGTCTTTTGGATGAAATTTGCTGCCCCTCCCCTAGTGGCCTAAGGCTTTTGCCTGCCTACCTTATGTCCCTTTGGGCTACCATAACAAAATACTAGCTGCTGGATGGCTTAAAGAAAATAAATGTATTTTCTCACAGTTCTGGAAGCTAGAAGTCCCAAATCACAGTTTGGCAGGGTTGGTTTCTGGTGAGGATTCTCTTCGTGGCTTACAGATGGTGCTTCCTCCTCATGTCCTCACTTGGTCTTCCCTAGGGGCATGTGCATGGAGAGAGGGGGCCAGAGAGAGCCTCTTCTTATAAGGATACCAATCTTGTCCAATCCTATCAGATCATGGCCTCAACCTTATGATCTTCTTTAACCCTAGGTCCTTCCTCAGAAGCTTCACCTCCAAATACAGCCACCATGGGGGTTAAAGCATCAACATATGAATTTGAGAGGGAGGAGCACAGAATTCAATTCATAACACCACTGCCAATTTAAAATTTCTACTTCCCACGTAACTGCAATGTAGCTTAACAGCAAGCTTCTTGTGTTAAATAGGATTAGTAATAGGAAAACTTTTCCCAAAGCCAAAAATGTATCTCAGCCACTTCTGCTCAGGGAAAGTAGAGCTTGCCTAGTTCAAGATCAAATTGAAAGAGATTTTATTATAAGACCCCACACGGTTGACAAAGGCCACAAACTGCCATTTGCTTCTCTTGGAACGTGCATGTGGCTAAGACCATCCAAGACCTGTGGTTTTGTTCAGGTCTGGGCAGCACAGGGGCCTGGCTCTGAAAATCGTATGGCAAGAAGAAGATAAAAATGCTTTCTTCCTACAGGGAGCTCACTCCTTAGAGAAAAAGGGAAGAAAAATAGCTGACTTATACTTGCCAATTTCTCCTTCTGGCTTCACATATCAGATAAAGGGGTGGAAAGACCAGAAGTTATACTCTAGTGTAGTTGCTTCCACATGGGAGGAAACATCAGGAGGAAGAAAAATGCATTCCTTCCAACAGACCTCAAACAAAATTCTAAACATTCTATTTGTAATGTTTGCTGCCAATAATTAAGACAAAAGGCCAAAACAAATTACAATACCAATATTACCAGATGAAGTAATATCATAGAGAATATCAAAGGAATGCAAGAGAAAATATAAAATCCCTACACCACTCTGTTGTTTGATATACCTATGAAACATTCCTGCTGCAGAGGGCATGCATTTTTTTTGTTTTTGTTTTTGTTTTTGTTTTTTGTATCCACCCTCCAGATTTTGTAATTAGACTCCTAATTTTCTTTTGAGAAAATCCCCTTCCCTCATGGCCTGACATCTTGGGGACTGTCAGTTAAAGTGACCAAAATATATTCATATAAATATATAAATCAAATATCAGAGAGACTCTTTTTAAGGGCTCTTGAATCTTGAGCAGCATTACAGAAGTAGAAAGCAGCCCTGAAAGGATTGCTACCCAGATTACATTACCTGTTTTAGTTTTTCAAGCTAGGTTGTTTAGCTTTTGCTTTGATTCTTTAATTATCCTGCAAATTTTAATTAATTTTCAATTAATCTATGCTTAAATACTTTCTAGTGATAGAAACCAATTATCTCATCTAATATTTGTCTTTATATGTTAAAGATACCCTCTCTTATTTTGAGCTGAAACTTGAACCCTGTAGCTTCCTCCTTTAGTTCGACTTCTATCTCCTTAGGGATAGAAAAAGAGATCCAAATTTTCTTCCATATTGCCATTCTTTCAAATTATTGAAATCATGATCTTTTCCATATTAGTTCCATGTAAGTCCCTAGAACACTTTCTTATAGGACATAATTATACATTTACCTTTCTTTGTAATATATACTAATCTTGCTACTCTGAAAGTGAAGTGTACAAATTGACTATAATGTTTTATATGTGCTCAATTAAACACAGACAAAAATGAGATTAAAAACTATTCTTTGTCTTAGGTCTCTCCTTCAGTGGACTTGCGCCCCATGAGTAGAAGCTAAATTATGTTAGATGATGCTTTTGAATATAATTATGTATTATTATTTCATAGCTATATATGTTTATAGTTTTTTATATATATACATATATATATAATTATTTTAGAGGCACCTGGGTGGCTCAGTCACTTAAGCATCTGACTCTTGATTTCAGCTCAGGTCATGATCTCAGGGTTGTGAGATAGAGCCCGGGGTTCGGCTCGGCGCTCAGTGGGGAATCTGCTCAAGAGTCTCTCTCTCCCTCTCCCTCTGCCTCTCCCCTCCATGTGCTCTCTCTCTCAAATAAAGAAATAAATCTTAAAAAAAATATATGTTATAATTCTTTCAAAGATGCTACCAAGTGATGTAACTTGATATCTTCACTTGTACAGTTGTTTTTTATTCCTAACTGAAATAATTTTACCTATTCATTTGTACAGTAAATATTTTTTAGGTTGGAATTTAACCAAAATACAAAATCAAAGAACAAAGAGGTGAATGGGAAAAAAAGTTTTAATGAAGTAAGAACAGGAACAAATGAAGAGAGGGAGAAATGATAATTAAGAAGTTTGTATAATAAGCTCTATACTATGTACTTGCTATTTCTTCTCTCATCTTGCTTAAAAGATTAAAATTATATAAAGTAATAATTATGACAATGTGTCATTGAGTTTTTAATACAGATGAATGTAATATGTATAGCAATATTAGTAGGAGTGCCAAGTTAGTATAAATCTGAAGTAGATTCTCATGTTAAGTTGTATATGGCAAGCCATAGAACAACCACTAAGAAGATAATTCAAAAAAAATAATAAAAAAATCATTAAAAAACTACAATTTTACATAGAAGATATTCATGAAATGCAAAAGAAAACACTAAAGGAGAAACAGAAGGAAAAAAAATAACATGAGATATAGAAAACAAAAAGTAAAATGGTATGGCAGTTTGGCAAGAAAAAGAAATAGAAGGTCTTCAGATAGGAATGGAAGAACCAAACTGTTTCTATTTGCAGATGGCATAATCTTGCATACAAAAGATGCTAAGGAACACACACACACACACACACACAACTATTAGAACTAATAAGTTAGTTCAATAAAGGCATAGGTAAAATGTAGATACTTAAAAGTTGTGCTCTTATACACTAGCAATGAACAATTCAGAAACAAAATTAGGAATAATTCCATTCAGAACATCATCAAAAAGGATAAACTACTTAGCAATAAATTTAACAAAAGATATGTAAACTCATACTCAAAAGCTACCTCTGCAATGATGAGCCTAGGTGTGACTCTTTGGATTTATACTGCTTTGGGATTTGTTGAGATTCTTGTATCTATACATTAATTTTTTCATCAAATTTGTGAAGTTTACAGCCATTATTTCTTCAAATATTTTTCTTTCCCCTTCCTTCTTTATGAGACTCACATTACATGAGGCTTACTATGTTTAATGTTGCTCTGTCATTTTTCTTCAGATTAGATAATATCTATTGATCAAACTTCAAATTCACTGATTTACTCCCCTGTTGTCTTATATCTGCTGTTCAGCACTTTTATTGGATTTTTTTTCTGGCTACTGCAATTTTAAACTTTACAATTTTAATGCAATCTTTTCTTAAATAGTTTTTATCTCTCTACTGTTAAATAATTTAAAAATACTTTAAATCAAAAGAAAAACTACAGTGGTGCTCAAAAGTATTTGTTTAACACAAAAGAACACAGTACAGGAGGAACTGATAGAGAAATGAAAAAATGAAACCTATAAAAATCAAATGTGTTTATTGTAATCCATAAGACACCAGTAACTTGCAAATATAGTTTAAAAAATATACAGAGGAATTGACATGGTACATTTATAAGTATTTATTTAACAACAAATGAGGCACTAATAGAAAAACAGAGGACTAAAAAACTGGAGATATATAGAAAATTAATACCAGAATGACACATGTAAACCAACCATATCAATAATTACATTAAATGTGAATGGACTAGTCACTTCAATCAAAAAGCAGAAATTACTAGATTGAATAAAAAGCATGACTTTCCTATGCACTATCTACATATATACACTTTATATTCAAAGACACAAATAGGTTGAAAAGATAGAAAAATATAGCTTCTACAAATAGAATCTATAAAATAACTGGAGTGATTATATTAATATCACAGAAAGTAGACTTGATTTTTTGCAAGAAATACTCCTAGATATAAGGAGGGGCATGTCATAAAGATAAAAGGGTCAATATATCAAGAAGATATGGCAATTATAAATGCATCTGCACCTAGAAGTCTTATCATACAAGAATTATAAATGTCTTCACACCTAAATACTCCTTCCCTGGAGAGGAAATGAGATGAATTCTATAATCTCTCCGCCCCTATGGCTTTGTGCTGAGAGCTCTTTACAGTGAAGGAAAGTATTTTCCTTTGCTAATTTTTGACAAGTGTGATTTTGTAAACAGTTTGCTAAGAAAAAAAGGATACAGAAGAAACTAAGTGTTGAAACTGTTTCCCAGAGTCATAAGCATAAATGAAGAAACCATTTCCTCTTAGTTGATTTGGGAATGATTGGTTCACATGGGGACCTATTTATATGATTTATGTGGGATTTTCAACCAACAGCTAAAACACGTAAAGTTTTTGGTTCATGCATGATATTATCTCTCATTTTCAGGTGTTAGGAGGATTCACTCTGCTTAGGCTGAGTCTGAACTGTACCAGGAAAATTATACATCTTGGGTTTTCACAATACGCCCCACTGATTTTTTAAGGAGCTTGTCATTTGTTATCATGAAAAGATCCAGCTTTAGAGAGTTATAAGCTACATCATTTTGAGTTCTGCCTACCTACAGGAAAGAATAGGTTAGCTGATCTTTAACATCACATATTTTTGTGAAAATGAATGTTATTAATTTATTCTTCTAGCTAGTTGGGCCAGGACCATTCAAAAAAATGAAGCTTTTTGGGGGTGCAAGGTGATGCAGAGCACAACACATTGTCAGAAGTCTGGTTTGAGACCCAGGAAGTAATCTTGTGTTGTTTGTTCTATTCTCTTGACATGGAGCTAATTTTCTCAGTAATAGCTGCAATGGAAATAACAAATATAAAAGCTTCATTTCCCCATCCTTCAAAAAGCCTTTTAGCCTACTTTGAAATCCCCAAAGAATATCTAGAAAAATACCTATCAACTGAAAAATGTCAAAGCTAATGCTCTGCTTCAAAATTAAAGCACAGAGAAAAGGCGTGCAATATAGCTAACTTTGGTTTCTCTGACACATTCCTGCTTGTGTTAATTCACAAGGGCTCATTCTACTGCTGAGGGGACTAACACAGTTTGCTCCCACTTCTGCACACAGTATATCCTTTCTTGTAAATAAATTAGAGTAAGAATATAGGAATTGCGTGAATAAAATGGACAGGTACCCTCTGCTCCTTGAAATAAATTAAGCAACTGTAGAAGTTGCATTGATATTTCAGACCAAGCATCATGGCTTATTTATGCATTAAAGGGGTCACATGTTGAAATATAATCTGAGGTTTCCAAAGTAAGTGTCCCAGCATTCCCCAGGAACACTGATTGTAAAATGCCAGATTTCAAAGCTGAGTAAAATAGTGACCATCTGGATTGTCTCAGCTTAAAGGCTTACTTTATTTCAATTTCCAAACTGTCCCTCCTAGGAATGCCCTGTCTTTGGTGTTTCTGGTCATAGAGGCCATACATTCAAATTCTCAGAGTAGTCATGAGAGGAGCAAAAGGTAAGCTTTTAAGAATTCTGCATTCCCACAGCAGACTCTAAGTGGTAATGATGTTACAGCTCTCACTCACCTTAGCTGGTGTTTGGACAATGTTGGTGCTCTGCTCAGAGAGCTTTGGATGTCTTTTTTCCCTTGTGTGTATATAGGAGTTGGGGGAGGGGGGGAGTAGGGGGTGGTCACATTTTGTGCTTTTATTTCCAAAATTCAGCCTGTGCAATTCTTTTCCAGAGAAGTGTCCTTAGGCTACCAGAGCCTCCTTTGCCTGTCTTGTGCAGAGTTCAAGAAGCACATGGGAATTTATATCTCCCTCGCCTCAGGTCAGAACAAGAGTGAGGCATGACTTCCATTTCAGAAATCCCTAGCAAGATCAGGCTGAAGCCACGCTTGGCAGGGCTTTGCCTGTGATGTAGAGTATCCATTTCGTACTCTTCCCTGTCCTGCTTTATGTACTCTCTGTCAGCTGCCTACAAAGAATTTTCTTAAGAAATGTCTCACCTGTCAATCCTTGTCTCAGGGTCTGCTTTGGGGAATCTCAACCCATGATACAAACTAGCGCCTTGAGATTGAGCCACCCTGACAAAAAAGAGCAAAGGCATTGGGTGGGGGATAGAGGAGGAGGAGAAAGGAGTAATGTTTCAGCTATCTAGGGACAACAAATGTGCAAGGTTTTCCTTAATATCATTTATCTTACTCTGCGCACCCTTTCTCCTGCACTCTTCTTATCCTTCTTCAAGATGCTGTGCTTCCAAACTCCCCCTAGAGTTCTCTTGGGGGAATACCATCCTTCGTTTCTCTTGATTTCCTTCCATCAGGACTTAGTTGTTCACTCTCCTGGCCAGAACTCAGGACACTCTCCCTTAATCTGATAAATTCTAGAAAGAGGCTCTTCAAAATTGTTATGTGTTACTCATCTTATATGTTTATATGTACATGAAGATACAGATAGCATATATATTTAAAGAAAAGCATTAAGATAAATAAAAATGACTCAGTTCCTATCCTAAAGAAAGGTAAAATATTTTTAGTATAATAAGATGAGTTCACGAAGTAGAACCAGTAGAATGTCATAAGAAATGTCTGAACAAAGGCTATGAGTGTTCAAAGAGAGAAAAGGAACTATGTGGCAGGCATTTTTGCATATTCTTTCATTTAGTGTTAAGTTAGATAATACAAAGTACTGGCTCCCACTTTCTACACATAACTATGAACTACAATAATTTAAGTACTTGTCTAAGACACATAACCGGGACATACCAATGCCAAAAATTAAGGCACTACTTTTTGCATCCAAAGCCTGTGCTCTTTCCTCTACATTATTTCAACAAAATCCAAAAGAGAATTCTTGAAATTTAAGCTATATTTAGGAAGTTGGGTAATGGATATTTATATCAGGGATTGAGCAACCTACCTTAACTATATTATTCATTTTTGCAAGAACCTTATTGAGTAGATATTATATCATCCATTTATGGATTAAAAAGGAAATTCAGATGAACTAATACTTGCTCACACAGGTATTAAGTGACACAGATAGCTTTAGTCCCAAGTCTTTGACTCCAAAGCCTGATATTTTACCCAATTTTGGGGGGTTATATAGAGATTGAAAGGTGAGTCTACCAGACGAAGTGGAGAGTAGGGGCAAAAAAACAGAGCAGGCAAATTCTGAATGTATGTGGGGAGAGGGAGTGTTGTAGTTTGGTTAGGGTATCTGATAAATGAAGAGTAGAAGGATGGTACAGATTGGTAGAATGCTCTGCTTGAGTCTAAAGAGGTTGGACTTCAACTGATGAGCAATAGAGAGTCATTAAAAGTCTTAAAAAAGAGACAACAGGACCAAAATGGAGTTGCGTTGCTAAAGCCCACATCACCAAACCAAGACTTAATATCTAACCTAATTGTGGTTTCAACCTCTCCCAGGAATTTAACCTTAACCAGTCAGTCTGGAATTTCCTGGTGAACATGAGCAAAAAACTCTGATAGAGCCCCACTGTCCCCCAAAGGAAGGTCACCTTGCCTAAATCAATCCACTATTTGAAGGAAATCTTGAATTATGAGCATTTCTAACTCAATGATATAAATTCAGGGGAGCTGACCAATGAAGTGTCTCAGTTTGTGAACAGTTAGAGGCACAATTAGGTAACTGAAGAGGCACTGCCTAATTATGTACCAGCCATCAAGCCATTCAGAGGCCCAAGGAGAATGATCACCACAAAGATTGTTAGAAATACTCCTACTAAGGGCGCCTGGGTGGCTCAGTTGGTTAAGCGACTGCCTTCGGCTCAGGTCATGATCCTGGAGTCCCGGGATCGAGTCCCGCCTCGGGCTTCCTGCTTGGCAGGGAGTCTGCTTCTCCCTCTGACCCTCCCCTCTCTCATGTGCTCTCTCTCATTCTCTCTCTCTCAAATAAATAAATAAAATCTTTAAAAAAAAAAAAAAGAAATACTCCTACTAAGGTGGCACTGCTCATGGATTCGCTTGCAGGGATGGTTGTAATTGCCCATTGAAGTCAGGGGTCAGTTAGGTTTTCAGCACAGTCTGGAAGTAAATCTCCTAGACTGAAATAGAAAGTGGTTCTAAATCCCTTGCAAAGATGTGTGCTGCAGTGAGATCTGTTTGTGACTGGGGACAGATCTAATTTAGATAATCATAAGAATGTGAAGATACAAATGTATTATGACTTACATAGGTATTTGTGTCTAATTGGATGAGTGAAAACAAAGTACTAGATGATCTGGCCATAAAAGTTGACCTTGTTTGAAACAATCCATTCTTTGCTAGAATAACTTTCTTGTCCCACCATCTTCTGCCCATAAAGGTCTTCTATTTTCTACAGCTCCTTAGAGTCTTTTTTTTTTTCCTATTTGCTAGAAAGGATGCTGCTTAATCATGAACCATTGAATAAGGCCAATTAGATCTTTAAACTTACTCAGCTGATTTTTGTTAACAAAGGTTTCTAACCAAGAACATGACATGGTCAGAGATGAGTTTTAATATGCTAACTTCTTATAATTTTGTGGTAACAGAGGAATACAAACACGTGTTAATTACAGAAATAAGTAATATTTACTATTTTGGTCAATGTGTGTTTTTAATGGAGTAGATTTAAAGATCAAGTTAATTTCCTATTACATCCCTTAAATCACACCATATAGGATATGGCTTATTTTATCTTTATCCAAGAAGACTGTTCTTAACCCTCAGATGCAATTTTTTCTAATGGCATCATGGTTGATAAATAACAAAATGCCCAGATGTGTCAAACTGCTTGCATTTCCAGAGGATCTAAGCCAGTCTATGAGAATGAAAGCCCATCAACCAAATACAAACCAGTATGTGGGAATTTAGATCAAATCCACTAAGCTATCAATGGCCAAAAAGCTTGAGGTTGAGTGCTGTGGGCAGTGGTAACATTTAATGTCAGGTGACAGGTCATTGACAAGGGCATTTACTTACCATAAGGCCAAAATTAAGATAATTCTTGAGAGATCAACAGTTTCAGAGACCAGGCAAGAGTGTCAGATGTCCCAAGCTACTGGCTAAGATTAAGGCAGACTTCCAGGGTCCCACTATCCTGCATGCGCATATGGGGTGGTAGCAAGGGTAAGTGGAATGTCAGTGAATTTGAGGCATGAAGAAGCATTAGGCAGACAGAAACTGACTAGAAAAGTGAAGGAAGAACACTAGCTCCCATATTGGAGAAAGGATAAGACAGCTATTATGTGGTGCTCTCATCAGATCTAGGATGCTGTTTATAAGACACAGAATTTGCTCCAGGTGCAGGCAGGACATTCCAGACATTTCCAGAGTATCAGGAAAATATTTGCTCTCATGCCAGAAGGACAGACATAACCAGTGACCCTGATTTTTGTAAAAGATATTGGGACAAAACAAAGATCTAAATCTATTCATTTATTGAAACATTTATTCGTTCTATAAAAATGGATTGGGTACCTACTATATACCAGGATCTCTCCTAGGTACTGGGAATTCGTCAGTACAAAAACAAATAAAAAGGCAAACAAACAATGAAAGAAAAAAGGTTCCTTCTCTCTTCAAGCTTACATCCTGGTGGGGAAGATAGATAATGAACAACTTTTGTGAACAAATAACAAATCCATTACTGCTAAGTGCTTTGGAGCATAGTAATTATGGTTACGGTGACATTCTTCGTTGGCACAACCAGAGACCACAATTCTTATGTGAGGAAGGGAGAAGGACAGAAGAGAATGTACAACCCCCAACTGGCTGGCACCAAGGCTCAGTGAAAAGAAAGGTCTTTAAGTGTTTCAAAACAACCCACAATGTCATCAAGCTATTTGCAGAGCAGAAGGGAATGTGTTATTTGCATATCAGCATGCCTGCCTCTCTGTCATTTCTAAAGTTATAAAGGTACTGATGCAAGGACTTGAGAATGAATCCACTTACCTGCCCCTAGGGACAGCATGGCACAGTTGGTCTGCTGCTTTAAACAGGAGTATTATTTTTTGAGTGAAACTAAAGTTTATGGTATTACATATCTAGATGGCTGAAGTTTTTTTTTTTAAAACTATCAATTACAAAGCCCAGGATTCTAAATTAACGGACTCTTACTGTAGGTTCATTAAAGTAGGACTAATTTACACTATGTTATAATCCATGTCTCAAGTTTTGAAATAATGGAAACTCCTGGAAATTGCTATCAAACTTTTAAAGCATTATCTGCTATTGAAATATGTGTTTCTAAAGCAGAGTCTCTGTGCCCGTTGAACCAGTCAGCCTCACCATATTACCATGAACCCTTACACATTGATTAAATACTAATGTGACCCCAAGGCAATTTCAACTAAAAAGGTTTTTTTTTTCTTTCTATAGGCCTCATGCCTCCAAAGCTATTACGCTACTTTGTTCTTCTGCTAATTATCTGAAATGTTATTAATCTGAAGCCTAAAACTCCTAGAACTTCTTCAGAGCTACTCTACAATGACAATGGAACTGAAGTTAAAAATATAATTAAGAGATTGGAGAAAGAGATTCTAATGGTTAATTTCTAAACCTCTAAACCTTAATGCATATGCCATTCTCTTCTTTTGTCTGATCTTGTTCTTGTTCCTCCAAATCTTTAAGTGGTGAAATTATAGTCTTTTGCAAAAAGATTGGGAAACAGTCACTATTAAAAAAACAAATACATTGCTTTCATATTGAAGCTGATGTTTTTAGCACTTTTGTTCAAAAATCTATATAACCTGTAATTTATATTATTACCTTCCCGGTAGAACCCTCACCCCACTGCCCTTGTACCACTGAAATTGGATGATGCCCTCTGGAGAGATGAAATTCTGGTAGCCCTCAAATGGAATTGTCACTCTTCTACACAGGTTCTGAGTCTCAGGGATTGCAGAGATAAATAAAATAGGCATGTGTCATGTCCATTTGTCTTGGGGAGAGATAAAAATTCAGGATAGTAAGAGATCCTGTCTCTTTAGCTCAGAAAAAGATAAAGAACTGGAAATTTGGGCATTCCCATAAGCTATAGGCTAAGTGTAACATTTAGAGACTAATTTTAATTGTCATTTTAATTTTAAGAGTCATTTTAATTGTCAACAGCACAACTTTTTAACATAATAAGTGGTCCAAAATGAATGAAATCAAGTTTTATGGATCTAGTTTAGCTGATTTCTTGTGTGCATGAAACCTTTAAATATTTTGACAGCTATCCATATTAATAAATGTTTTCAGAAAAAAATGAAGAATCTTAGATATGAAAGATGTTTCACTTGTATCAATCATCCTGGTCTCATGATGTATTGAGAAGGTGGCCATTAAGTTTTAATCACTACCAAATCAGTTAGTAAGCACAATAATCCTGACGTAGAGAAGAAGAAGAAGAAAAAAAAACGGTGCTGGGATTTAGCTGTGGAGTCTGTCTCTTGTTATAAAGGCGACACTGAGCAATGGATTTCACTTTTATAAACTTATTTTTCTCGTTCATAACATGGGGAAAATAAGAGTACTTATTCATAGTGATGGTATCAGTACCAAATAAAATAATGCCAAGAAAATGTACTCGGTGCAGTGTAATGTCTTGACAGCCCCCCCCACCCCCCGTGCCCTCTATTCCAGTTACACTCATTCCTTTCATTTTTCTGAATGGACCATTCTTATGATTCCCGGTTTGTTTGGCTTCTCTATTTTGCACTACCTAGAATGCAATTCTTTCCTATTGTAGACGCTTACTTAACAATGAAGCTCTCAATTATACATCGTCTCTGTTATAAAACGTTTACTGAGTCTGCCTGCTTTCCCCATCCCAACAGGTAGAATTGACCTTCTGCCCTTTTATACCTCCTTAGTGTGTTGTGGAGGTTTCTATTGTCATAGCAATCACAATTTCACTTTTTGTTTACATCTTTGTTTCCTTCATTAAATATAAATTACTGAAGGCTTAGAAATACTTTATATTCACATATTCTTCCTAAGGAAAGTGCCTGAAATGTAATTAATATGCAATAAGCGTTGAATGAGTGACAGCATGAATACATGCATAGTATCAGGATGTGCAAAATCCAATGAGCACTCACAGAGCTTACTATATGCAGTTATTGGGCTAGGAACTTCATAAATAGCATATTATATAACCCACTGAAATCTGTATTTACAGACAAAAAACAAATATTTGAAAATGAGGTACCTTTCTTAAAACCATGGCAAAATTGGGATTGGCATTGAAGGCTGCCGTAGCTTAAGGTCTCTCTCTCTCTCTCTCAGCAAGAGAAAGAGAGGTAGAGAGAGGAGATATATGTGTGTGTGTATGTATATACATATACATACATGTGGTAATCTGTATCACAATTATGTGATAATCTAATATATATTATGTTATGGACTGAAGTGTTTCTCAAAATTCATATGTTGAAGCCCTGAACTCCAAGTACCTCAGAATATGACTATATTTAGAGAAAGGGTTTTGAAGAGGTAATTAAGTTAAAAAGATGTCATTAAGGTAAGCCCTAATCCAATCTGACTGGTGTCCTTATAAGAGGAAAATTAGACATACAAAAATATACCATAGGAAAGACTATGTGAGGATATAAGGAGAGGGTGCCATCTTCAAGCCAAGGAGAGAAATCTCAGGAGAATCTCCATCAGCCAACCTTGATCTTGGACTATCAAGCTCCAAAACTGTAAGAAAATAAATTCCTGTTGTTTAAGCAACCTAGTCTATGATATTTTGCTGTGCAGCCCTAGCAAACTAATATATTTACACACACACATACACACACACATTTTCAATTTGTGTTAACATGGCCTACATACGGGCTGTCTGGGTTGTTCAGTCAGTAAGGTCTGCCTTCGGCTCAGGTCATGATCTCGGGGTCCTGGGATTGAGCCCCACATTGGGCTCCCTGCTCATTGGGGAGCCTGCTTCTCCCTCTGCCACTGCCCCTGCCTGTGCTCCCTCTCGCTGTCTCTTTCTCTTGTCAAATAAATAAAATCTTTTTTTAAAAAAAGGAAAAAATTATAGCATACATATCTGGTTTTACATAGTCAAACACTATTACAACCCTTACAACTAAAATCATGGTCTTCTGCCTCACCCTGGATTCCTATTCCCCAGAGACTATCAATTTCAACTCATTAGTTGTTTCCTCTTATATTTTCTTCTTATTTCTAAATAGCATGTTTATAATATTATCATATTATTTTTCACATTTAAGATGTAGATATTATTAAATTTCTACCAGAAAAGACGGAGATTTACTTTTTTTACATTCTTCTCCCATCATTCTAGAATATGTATTTCATAATTTTGGCTAAATAAATATGCAGCATTAACATAATTATGACTACAGCAATGTTATTCTCAGCTCAATTGCAGACTAGTAGAATACTAAGTAGCAATCCCTCAGGCACTTCCATCCCTGAGAATCAACAACCTTCTCTTCAATCTGCAGAGGCCATTCCTGCCTTGTTTGAAGAGTCCATAATGATTTCCATGAGACAGTTTACCTTGTAGCAGAAAATAATTTCTCCTCTTTGTCCCTCCCTGTACAGGGCTCATTGGCTTCCAACCTATAATGTTAATCAGATCCCAGTATATTTCAGGAGATCAATTATAAGTTAAAGCTATAAAACAGGGTTACAAATCAAAAGTATTACCAGATTTTGCTAAATTGTATCAACACAAATCTGGAAAATAGGTATGGAAATGTATTTTTATGGTGTTGAATCAGGAAGGGGAAAGAATAGTTTCAGACATATTGTAGGCCAAGCTGCTTACATACCCACCCCCTACCTAGTCCTATGATAAAGTCCATGAGAAAGACTCTTCACTCTACATTGATGCGGTAAGAACAGAATCTTTTAAAAGTGTGTAATGGTTACTTTCTATAGGCCAAAGTGGTAATGGGAGATACAGCTAATGAAATGGAAATTTATTTTCAGTAGTGATGCTGGAAGCATTCAAGAAGCAGCTCTAATTTATATGATGAATATATATTTGCTCTACTTAGTGCTAGAATGGTCTGAACTAGATAAATCTTTGGTGGCTACTTATTGATCATGGTGTCCTTAGCAATAAATTTTATGGCTACTCAGAAAGTTCCTGGAAATATTTTATGTATGCCAATCAGAGATCTGATGGGAGGTACCATGATAGCCATGACCAGGTACCCAATTCCCAGATTTGTATCAGATCATAAAATCCAAGTCTGTTGAAGTATTCCAGGTACACTTGTGCAAAGAAACTCTGCTAATAATAAAAATGTACTGTAAATTTCTTCCCTAGCCTTCCCTTAGAGCTATTTTCCAGGTTTACTGTGTACTAAGTAAGATGCCCATACTATTTGAAAATGATTGAACACTAATTCTGAACTAACGCTAACTTTGGGAGATCCATATTCCTGTCGACCACAAAGATAATGTGGTCTTATGGGTGTATGAGGATAAATCGATATAGTCAACAATGATCAGAATCCCTACATTAACTCTCTGACAGAATTAGAGATGTTGGGACAAGAAGTGTCAATTAGGAAGCCCTGGAATTTTTCTTTCCTTCCAAAATAATAAACCAAAAGTAATTCTTGGGGCAAAGGGGGGTTGCAGAGTATGACACCAGCATCAAAGATTTGAAAGATGTCAAGGAGAGGATTCCTAACACTTTCCCCAATTAACTCACCTGTTTCGTTTGTGCAGAAGACAGATGTATCCTGGAGAAAGACAGTTGGTTACTAAGAAAGTAAACAAAAGATAATTGCAACATTGTCTATTCTTCCTGTGGTCTCTTTATGGTAGGAAATCAGCAAAGGCCTTTGTCTCTGTTACATATGTTTGTTTCTACCACCACAAGGGAAAGAACACCAGAAGTAGTTTGCATTCAGCCAACAGAGACAGCATAATATCTTTGTTCTTATGCTTTAGAGCTGAATCAATCAGATGGAAGAGATATATAATGAGGACTTGCTTCTAGTAGGACCCTAGGGCATGATAAGCTGTACTCACATGTCACCTACAATCTCAATGTACCTGCTCTTGCTTCACTGTTTATTTCCAGGTATCTCATGTAATAATTTCATAATGGTTAATTTTAGGTGTCAACTTGACTGGGCCAGGGGATGCCCAGATAGCTGGTTAAACAATATTCCTGAATGTGTCTCTGAGAGTGTTTCTGGAAGAGGTTAGCATTTGAATCTGGACGGAATAAAGCAGAAGGTCCTCCCCAATGGGGATGGGCATCAGACAATCCATTCAGGGTTTAAATAGAACAAAAATGTGAAGAAAGGTTGAATTCACTCTTTGACTAACTGCAAGAACTAGAACATCAGTTTTCTGGCCTTGCAGCTCCTGGTTTTCAGGTCTCAGACTCAGACTAGCGACTAAACCATTGACACTTTGGCTCTCAAGGCTTTCAAACTCTATCACCAGCTTTCTTGGATCTCCAGCTTGTGGATGGCAGATCATGGAACTTCTCAGGCTCCGTAACCATGTGAGCCAATACTTCACAATAAATTTCTTTATCTCTATGTAAATATACATCCCCTATCGGTTCTGTTTTTCTGGGGTACGCTATTATATACTTGATGCCATGCTTCTAAAAATAATTACATCAATAATAAAAATTTCCATTCATTAGTTATTTTCTGTGTGTCAGGCATGCTAAGTGCTTTCAGACACTATCTCCTTGGGTATCAACCCTGTGGAGTAGAATATAAGCTCCATGGAGAACAGTGTATCCATCTCAGTCACTATTGTGCATCCAATATTAGTGTAGTGCCTTACTCACATATTATGCTCTATTAAATACTTATTGAATAAATAATTGGCAGATATTATTAAGCCCATTCACAGATGAAGAAATAGAGGCACAAATATGTTATATAACTTGCTCAAAGCCTGTTACTAAGTGGCAAATCTGTAATTCAAAGCAAGGTACTTCTGATTCCATATTCTACTCTTAAATACTATATGATAAATTACTTTTCTCTCATCTTACCACCTGTTTCCAAACCTAATAAATCCACCTCTACCTACATTTCCTTCTGTTTCTAACCATAATCTCATTACTTTAATCATTCTCTCATTGAAATCCTTCATGTTTCCTTATCTAATGAGTGTTTTTTAAAAAATGAAGACTTGAATAAATGGAGACCTATGTGTCATTCTAAGAATGCACAATAATTTGACTATATTAAAGCAAATAAGATATAAATTATTTCATGTGCTAGTGAATAATTAATTATTATGTTTAATGCTTTAAACACATCAGAGTAGAGCAATATGCAAAGCATGATGCTGAAATATACCAGACCAGGAGAGAGAATATGAAAGATGTCACTGTATAAACTTAGTGGTTTAGGAACGCAGTATACAAATGATATTGTAAATAGCATTAGGGATTCTCATTGTACAGCATGGAAATTGAGAAAATTCAAGAGTTTTGACTGCAATCTTTTGATACAAAGAATGTGGTGTTTATTGGACACTAATAAATTTTTAAATGGCCAACATATTCACACGTTTAGCATTTGAAGCCAACATAAGGATGTATTTATGATGAGATTACCTTAAATATTTTTTTGCAGTGTTCAGGGCAGCAAGACACATCCATATCATTGAACTATGCACGTAATGCTTAGTTTTATGTTTTGATACCCAGTTATTTAATCAAATACTAATCTAGAGATTTTGTAGATATAATGAAATCATCAGTTGAGTTCAAGTGAGAGAGATTACCCTAGGTAAACTGCATGGGCCTGATTCAATCAGCCACGAGCAAAAATGGGCCTTCCTTAAGAAATTTGACCTATGGATAGCAGCTTCCATTCCCATATCTAAGCGTTCCTGCTTGCCCTTCCCACTTGCCTTTCCCGGAGCCCTGCCCTATAGATTTCAGACTTGCTTCTCCAGGCCTGCAATAAATCTCTTAATGTAAATAGCTTGCAGCTTCTGTTTCTCTGATAGAATCCTGACTAATACAATGCCACATGCTTTTGTGATAAAAATGATGGAGTGGTGTGTGTGTGTGCGTGTGTGTGTATCCTGATTCACACACATAATGCTCATCATCGTGAGAAATTATTAACAAAGCTTTTCTGTTTTGTGAAGTTCAGGGCTGGGCTATGAGTTAAAGTAAATATAAATTTAGTCTTCTTATCTCCATAATACACACAAGTTGAGGGTTTGTCAATATTCCAGTAGACTCTTTTGAACATTTATCAGTCAGCATTGGCAGTTTTGACAGGCAAACTACTTGCTGAATACCAAATGCAAAAGCACTAAGCTGTCATTTTTAGACAGGTTATTACTTTGAAATGATTATTACTTAAGATAAGTTCCTCCATATATTTAATTCAGACTCCCTACCATCTCACTTGTAAAGTGCTTTGATGTAAATTTTATCTGTATGCAGTAAATGTAATATTAATGCTTTTAATAAGTAGATTTTGTATTCAAAGGATTTCTGATTATTCTTACTACATCAAGGTGTGAAATACACTACAGTCTGTTTATATTGATGTCATATTTGGTCTTTAACCTGGCAAATGGAAACTCCTACTGAATTTGATGATTACATGGGCATAAAATATGTTTCTTAAATTATTTCTCCAAAATGCATTTCAAGTGTCATTATAAATCAAAATTCAAATAATGTCAAGATTTTTCAATAATTCAGGGGTACAGTTTTTTTTTTGTCTAAGAGTATAAGAAGCTCACAGCACATTTTATTGAAGAGAGTTGTAGAAAAAAATAGACAAGAGAACTGCAAACACATATGCACACATACATAGAATAGAACCATTTCTACATCATTACATATGCATAGGCTTGACTCACCCTTGTTATGAGTTTGTATTCTTAAGCGAAAGATGAGAATAAGCTCATCAACTAGTGAAAAAGTGCATTTGCATGATATCAAATCCTGTAACTCATTAAAGTTTTTCTAATCAACTCATCTGAATAAGATATGATGATGATGATGATGAAAATGAAAATGAAGATATAAGACAGCAATAGCTACTTTTGCATAGTAAGGCTAGTCTATAAGAGTATACTCCAATTAGATGGAACGGAAACATTTACCCCATATGATTTATTTATCTACACAGCTGCATGATGTTGATGGGAATCAGGAATGCCAATTTTATTGTTTGTTCATAATTTTAGGGCTGCCTCTGGTGATTGGAGCCCCAGTTTGATTTTCCCCTAAGCAGGCTAGGATGGAATATACCCCAAGATAAAGTAAAAAGATAACGGAAGTTTCTCAGTGTAATTCAGAACTAAATTCATTTATAAATAACCAGTTATTGAAATGATATTGGTGACTTTTATAAAGGAAACAAAGAAAAAAATAACAGCACAAAAAAAGTACTCAAAAAATACCAAATATTCCTAAGAAAATAATATAAATTGCTGTACTATGTAATGAAAAACTTAAAAGGTATATATAGTTGTGTGGGAAAATGTATACAGAATTTTTTAAAGATAGTTTTATTTAAATCAATATCAATTGCCATACTTTAAAACCAGAAATCCACAAAATGCTAAGCATTCTCAATAGAAAATTATAATGATCATCTACATCACAATAATTACTCAGATTGTAAGTCTATGCTATGCCTTACTAAATTTTAAACTAAATTGAATAAACAGACTAAAGAATAAATTAAATTTCAATGAACAGAAGTAGGTTTTTGTTTTTTTTTTTTCTTTTTTTGAAGCGTAGCCATGTTTACATAATTATCTCCGGCCCTCAAATTAAAGGAAGCAATGAATTCAGCTAGTTGCATGGGTAGATGGGTAAGGGGATGGCAGAATGGGTGAAAAGAGAAAAGAATGGCAGTGGGTTAGCAACTCCTGGAGGCGGAGATAGGGGATAAATATGGTGTTGTATTCAGAAGGGCAATGAGGACGTTACTCCACTAATAAATCTTTGCTTTATTTTAGAGAAAATTAATGCAGAAAAAAAAGCTTAGAAGATGCTTCAAGCATGGGTTCTGGAGCAATTTGGAGAAGAGTACAAACCTGAATTCCGAGTAAGGGCAGAGCTGGGAGTGTTCCCTGGGACAGGATGAAGAGCAGATACCTCTATCAGCTGAACAACACTTCACAATAGGAAGTTGGACCTTGAAGGGCTCTGTTGACCAAGAAAGAATTCACTGAAAATGTAAGCAAACAGGCATTTATTTGGGCAATGAGAGTTGCAATTTGGAAACACAGATTTAGGTGGAAACTTGAATCCTGTTCCAAGGAAGAGAAAGGAGGGGCAGAATTATAAAGATGAAGGTTTACAAGTATAGTTCTCTCTAGGTCCTCTATGCAAAACAGGGATTGAAAAAAGGTTAATTGGGATTGGTTGGCTTAATGTGCCAATGAGGGACTGAAACTTGTTAAACTAAATTGGCTCCTTTGGAAGTGAAGAATGTAGATGATCTGGTTGCCATGCTGAGGAGGAAGTTAAGTCCAGGGTGAGGGCTCAAGGCTAGCTTAAGAGTTCAAATAGTTCATAGTTCTTCTAATGAGAACATGCTTAAGTTCCTCCTTCTTTATGGGCTTCCCACCCCATTTTTTTTTTTTAAGATTTTATTTATTTATTTGACAGAGAGAGAGAGAGCGAGAGCAGGAACACAGCAGGGGGAGTGGGAGAGGGAGAAGCAGGCTTCCCGCAGAGCAGGGAGCCCGATGCGGGGCTCGATCCCAGAACCCTAGGATCATGATCTGAGTGGAAGGCAGACGCTTAACGCTTAACGACTGAGCAACCCAGGCGCCCCTTCCCACCCCATTTTTAAGCTCTTTTTTGAAATCTCCTTTTACAGTTCTCATGGACCTAATGAGAAGCTTAGTTTTCTCCTAAATATATAACTTATTTGTAAAAGGCAGTGGCATTTTAGGAAAAAAGATGCAAGTCAAATTTAAAGAACTGGGGTTTAATACTCATTGGAACACAGATCTGCTGTGCAACCTGAGGCAAGGCAAGCCCCAGTCTACCCGCAATCTTGTCCCGTAACAAACGATGAGAAGCAACTACGAAATTCATCATTCAATGACACTGCTGTGAGTAGTCTAAATGTTTACTAGCAGAAAAATAACGGCATTAAAAAAGAGATGGAAGGGGCCCCTGGGTGCCTCAGTCAGTTGGGCGTCTGCCTTTGGCTCAGGTCATGATCCCAGAGTCCTGGGATCGAGGCCCACATCCGGCTCCCTGCTCCGCGGGAAGCCTGCTTCTCCCTCTCCCCCTCCCCCTGCCTGTGTTCCCTCTCTCGCTGTGTCTCTCTCTGTCAAATAAATAAATCTTTAAAAAAAAAGAGACAGTTGGAATTACACTTATCAACCTAATCAAAGCAGAGAATTTGGTATTTCTCTTGAAGTCATTACAGGAAGAAATTTCTAATTTTAACTTCTTCCAATACAAAGTATTCATTTACTCCACAACTAATACATATTTTCTGTAGAAAATAAGAAAATACAGACACATATAAATTCACAAGAAATCCTAACATGCCGAGATATTTAGTTTCATATAGGTGTGTGCATATGTAGTTATCTCTATGCACACACATATATGGATAATATATCTTTATTCTGTTACGTGCTTCAAAATTATTTTCTAATATATATTTTATATTACTGTGTAATATATGTTTATTTACATAAATTTATACATAATATAATAAATATATATTTAAAATTATTATATAATATGTATTTTTCTTTTTTTTAATTTTTTTAAAGATTTTATTTATTTATTTGTCAGAGAGACAGAGAGAGCGCACAAGCTTGGGGAGCTGCAGACAGAGGGAGAAGCAGGCTCTCCGCTGAGCAAGGAGCCTGACGTGGAATTTGATCCCAGGACCCTGGGATCATGACCCGAGCCGAAGGCAAACACTTAACCAACTGAGCCACCCAGGCATCCCTGTATTTTTCTCTTTATGAGAGGATATAATGTGAGCATGGTTTAAGGAACAATAATGAAAAAAATTCTTATGAGCCTATCATTAAACTTAAAAATAGAAACATAATCTGTATATATGAACTGGTAAATGGTAGAGCAAAATCTTTCCATTTTCTTTTCTTGAGAAGTACATGGTTTTTCCTTTGCATTTCATACATATTTGAGAATGAGCTTGTGATATCTTATGAAAATAACTCCATTAAAGTCATATTGGAAATAATTTGCTGTGCAATCTTTATATTGAGTCTTCCTATTTATTTATTTATTTTTAAACATTTATTTATTCTAGAGACAGAGAGCATGCATGCATGGGGAGAGGGGCAGAGGGGGAGAAACTTCAAGCAAGTTTCCTGTGAGCATGGAGCCCAGCACCAGGCTGGATCCCATGACCCATGAGATCATGACCTGAGTGGAAACCAAGAGTTGGACACTTAACTGACTGAGCCATCCAGGCGCCCCTGAGTCGTCCTATCTAAAGTGTGACCTATAATTTCTGCTTTGAAATTTTGAACAGTCTCATTTTTTTCTGTCAAGATTTTGTACATCTTCTAAGATTTATTATTATTATTAGCTACTGCAAATGTACTTCTTTTAATTAAACATTTTATATTGAGATGATTATTAATTCACATGCTATTGTGTGAAATAATACAGAGATTTCATGTAGCTTTTACTAAATTTTGCCTGATAGGAACATCCTTCAAAACTATAATATGATATCATAACCAGGATATTGACACTGATAAAGTCAAAATAAAGAACAATCAAGATACATCACCACAAAGGATCCCCATGTCACCAGTTCATAGCCATATCTAACTCATATCCCCAGCTCTCTAACTTGGGCCAACCACTAATATGTTCTTCCATTTTTATAATTTTGTAATTTCAAGAATATTATATAAATAGAATCACACAGTATATAAACTTTTGGGGTTATGACAGTTCCATATTTAGTTTTATAAGAAACTGCCAAAACTTTGGCAATGACTGTACCATTTTACATTCCCAGCAATAAAGTGTGAGTGAATCCAGTTTCTCTGCACTCTTGTCAGCACTTGCTGCTGACGTTATTTTTTATTTTAGCCTTCTGATAGGAATATGGTGATATCTCAGTGCAGTTTTAATTTTCATTTCCCAATGGCTAAGAAAGTTGAACATCTTTTCATGTGCTTATTTATCATCTTTCACTGAATCATCTTCCATTTATCTCTTCACTGAAATGTCTCTTTATATCTCCTGCCTGTTTCATAGTTGGATTTTTGTCTTTACTGTTGAGTTTTGAGAGTTTATTATTTTCAATACTAGTTCTTTACCAGATAGGTGGTTTGCACATACTTTCTCCCCACTGTAGCTTAGCTTTTCATTCTGTTCACAGAGCTTTGAGGAGCAAAATTTTAAATTTTGATGCAGTCCAATTTGTCAGTTTTCCTTGTTATGGATCATGATTTTGGTGTCAAGTCTAAGAACTCTTTTTTTTTTTTTTTAATTTGAGATAGAGAGAGAGAGAGCATGAGAGGGGGGAAGAGGCAGAGGGAGGAGCAGACTCCCCACTGAGCCAGGAGCCTATTGTGGGGCTCGATCCCTCCTGAGATCATGACCTGAGCCGAAGGCAGATGCTTACCCGACTGAGCCACCCAGGGGCCCCATGTCTAAGAACTCTTTACCTAGCCCTTGATCTTGATGATTTTCTCCCATTTTTTTTTTCCCTACAGGTTTGTAATGAAGAGGATGACTCCATTTTTGATGTTTGAATGCTAACGATTTTCAAACCCCAGCACATCCCCATGTCCCACATCTGGGTAAGCAATTTAAAAAGACCACATATTCCCTCCTTTGGCACTGGAATTTCAAATCATACACCCCTTGTGTGGCCCATGTGTGAGAATCAGTTCCCCAGCTCCATTTCCTAACCTAACACATCTCAAGCCAGTTCTCCCTCCTCACCACTTCAAGACATTTTTAGACCTGCTCGGAAGCCTTTCCCTATCTGCATGGAAAGCCTCATTATGTGAGTATAAAACTTCACAATTTCTTTGTGTGTATATGTAGAATCATTAGTCTTGACATCTAAACTAAATTTTAAGAGAGCAATTGTAGTGGCTCATATTATCTGTCTGGCTAGGCCACTGTACCCAGATACTTGGTCAAACATGTCTGGATGTTGCTGTGAAGGCGTGTGTGTGTGTGTCTGTTTGTCTGTCTGTCTGCATGTGTATTTAGATGACATTAACATTTAATCAACAGATTTTGAGTAAAGCAGCTAACTATCCATAATGTGTGTGGGCATCACCAACTGATTAGTTGAAGGCCTTAAGAAAAAGACTGATTTCCCCTAAAAAGGAGGCCATTCTGAAAACAGACTAACTTCAACCTCGAGCTGCAACATCAACTCTTCCCTGCAGCCTGTGGACCTGTCCTACAGATCTTGGATTTGCCAACCTCCACAGTCATGTGAGCTAATATCTTAAAATAAATCTCTTTCTCTTTCCATTCCTCTTCTGCTTCCCCACCTCTATTGGTTCTATGTCTCAGGAACACTCTGACTCCTATAGAAGTACAAAGGTCCATATGTTTCTGTAGGAATAGCTTCAACAAAATTTTATAGTTTTTACATTTAGTCTATGATTCATTTCGGGTTAGTTTTGTATTAGGTGTGAGATTTAGACTGAGGTTCACTTTTTGACCTATGTGTGTCCAGATGCTCCCACACCATTTATTGAAAAGGCTGTTCTTCCATTCAACTACTTTTGCATCTTAGTGAAAAACTAGTTGGACATTTTTGTGTGGATTTATTATTGGATTTCCCATTCTGATTATTGATCCATGTTTTCATTTTTACACTAAAGTCATAGTCTTCTGATCTCTTTAGGCACATAGTAGAACTTCATGTGAAGTAGAGTGATCCTTCCACTTTACCCCTCTTTTTCAAGATTATTTTAGCTGTTCTAAGACTTATACTTTGCCACATATATTTTAGAATAAATGTTTACATATACAAAATATTTCAGCAAAATTTTTAATGGAATCGGATTAAATCTATAGATCAATTTGAGAATAATCAATATCTTTACTATATTGAGTCTTCCATTCTATGAACATTATATGTCTTTCCATTTATTTAAGTCTTCTTTAATTTCTCTTTCAACATCTTGTAATTTTCAGCATCCAGATTCCACATTTTGTGGTTTATTATAAATTTTCCATTTTCTCTGAAGTGAATACAAATGGTATTGTGTTTTTACTTTCCCTGTTAGCATATAGAAACAAAATTGATTTTGCATGTGTTTTGTGGGTTGTGAACATTCTTTTGTGATTGTGTATTTTATCTGATTTTTGTATATATGTAGAAATGCAATTTATTTTGACTACTGAGTTTTTAATCTACCCAAGCTTGCTAAATTTTCTACTAATTCAAATAGTGTTTAAGTAATTTGGGGGAAATTTTCTATGTAAGCAATCTGGTCATGTGCAAATATTGAGTATTTTTTTTCTCTTTCTTATTTATATAATACTTTCTATATTCTTTTTTTTTTTTTTACCTAACTAAAATGTGTAGGCACCAATATATAGTTAAGCTGTTTAAAAGAATTGATAATAGCAAGTATCTGTGCCTTGATTGCTTTTTAATAAGCTTCAGCATTTTATTATTATTTGTGATGTTATTGTTGACTTTCTATAAGGAATTCCTGTTCTTGTTTTCTTTAATTCTTTTATATGGGGGCACCTGGGTGGCTCGGTCAGTTAAGCATCTGCCTTCACCTCAGGTCATGATCCCAGGGTCCTGAAATTGAGTCCGGCATCAGGCTCCCTGCTCACTGGGGAGTCTGCTCCTCCCTCTCCTTCTAACCCTCCCCCCTGCTCGTGCTCTCTCTCTCAAATAAATAAATAAAGCCTTTAAAAAATAAAATAAAATAAAATTCTTTTATATGTCTTATTTGTTGAATTTTGTTAAGAAGTTCTATTTCGTTTTTAGTTTACTAAATATTTTAGCTATAAAATTTTGAATTTTATGGAATGTTATGTCTGCAACTATTGATGATGATCATATGTTTTTTCTTCTTAAAAATGTTATTGTGGCTAATCACTTCAGTCTTTTTCTGATATTTGGTTAAGCTTGCGTTCCTGGAATAAACACAACTTTATCATGGCATATTATCTTTTTAAAATTTTGCTGTATTTGCTAACACTTTGTTTAGGGTATTCTATATCTTCTTTATGTTCTATGTAGGGTAGGTATGTAATTCTGCCCCCCCCTTTTTTATTAATTCTTACTTGGTTCTGATATTAGGATTTTATTATTGTCATAAAATACTTTGGAAATGTTTTCTATTTTTCTCTACTCTAAAAGAGTTTGTATAAATTTAACTTATTTGTTTATTAAATGCTTGGTAGAACATCCTCTAAAGCCATTTAGGGAACACTAAAATTTAGATGTACTTTGTTTAATGGTTACAATTCTTTTGGGTTTTCTATTTCTTTTAGAGTCAATTCTGACATACTGTATATTTCTACAAATCTAATTCTCCAAGTAATTAAAAAAATTTATTGACATAAAAATCTCCATAAATTCTTTATATTAACTCTAAAACTTAGAATTATGATATCACACACATAGAGAAGGGTGCATAAAACATGAATATAATTTAATAATTTCCAAATAAGCAAACACTGTATATTCAAAACCTACATGAAGATAAAGAACATTTCTAGCACCTCAGAAGCTTACAACGGTAAATCTTCCCTCCTAGGAAAGTTTATTACTCTAAAATTTGTGGCAATCACTTATTTTTCCCCATATACTCTTACCACTTAATTAGGAATTGCTCATTATTACAGCTTAGTGACGCCTCTTTTTGAATTTCATATAAATGGGATCATACAGTATGTTTACCTCTTGTTTCTTTTGTTCAATATTAGTTTTGAGAAATTCAACCATGTTTTGGGTGCTGTAGTATTTCATAGCATTTCATTCATTCTCAATTCTGTATTTTATGATTTTGCACAATTTATTTATCCATTCAAACATGATCACAATTTGAGGTTTGGTTTTTGTTAATTTTTTTCCCGTGGTGATTATTTTTTATCAAGAAGAATTAAGTTGATTCCTAGTTTTGTTACTTACTAGTTGTATGAGTTTAATTGGTCATTTATTTTTTCTAAATTATTTCATAAAATATCTATTTCATTATTCAAACATAGGATAACAATGTAAAATAATCTTCCTTTTCATTATTATAGTGTAGTATTTTCCATTATGCACTTACAAAGTGTGTTATCTCTTGAAAATTATTGGAGGTTTTTCTCCTTATCAAGCATTAAAAATATGTGTATTGATATTATGATGTTTGGGGCATAAGGCAGTCTGGAATATAATATATATTACAATATGTAATATATAATATAATGTATGATACAATATATCACTTATTTCCATCTTAAGTCAAATGTAATCAAATGACTACAAAATTAACCACACTTTTTACTTTTTCATTAGTTTTAAATGTTGCCAAAATAAGAGAATTAAATGTTTTAAAATATTTCCTTTCCTTTGGAGTCTCTAGGCATAGAATTCTCCAAATATTTTCTAGGTTTTCAAAATCTATTTTTTGATAATTAAATTTACATATCTAACTCTGAACACTTTTCCTTTCTTTGGGAATCCTTGTGCATCTCCAAATCTCCATCATTCCACCTCTTCTCAATCACACAAAACAAACACATAATCTCAGGAAAAACACTGCACACTCTATGCAAATGAAGCTTCAAGACTAGTACTCCAGACTGAGTGACAATGTAGCTCAGTGGCTTGGGATAATCCCCATTTATATCTGCTGATCTGAGGTTATTATTAATAGCCCTTTCACTACCCAAATCTTCCAGTCTGAACAATAAATTACAGGGTTACCCTACATAGTCTTCATTTCAACTAAATTGTTGTTGGCAAACCTACTATTCCACTAGCTAAGGTAAAATAGCCACTTTCTTCCTATGTCGTCTAGCTGTATGAAATAAGTCTGGAATAATAGTTTTTATTATATATTCCAACACACTAAAAGATAATTAGATTACTCAAGAATTTTATGAGATAGGTCAGAGGTTTTATTAATTTGCACTATCCAAGTAAGAAAATGAGTCACAGAGGAGCTGAGAGATTGTTGGCCAAGTTTAAGGTAGAAGAGAAGACGAATATCCTGATTCCTGATTTTTAGTTCATTGCTCTTTCTACTAAAGATAAAATAACATGTATAACATTTGGAAATAATTGGCTGAGTGAGTAGGCATTGTACAGATCAGGGATAAAAGCTCTACTTAAAGAACAAAGAAAAGAGAATTCTCAACCGTTAGGGCTTAGGTGCATAAATTATGTTTGGTAGGACCAGCAGAATTATCAGTACATTTTTCATTTCTTAAAGATTTACATTTGGTAACATTGGAAGATCGAAATGATTTTAGAGTCCAAATTGGCTACTCTAAAAGAGGTTGCACTTACCTATGCTAATGTTAATGAACACATGTTATGACTCAATAGAATGTTTGATTAAGCAGAGGCAGTTTTTCAACCAAATTAATTGATTTTACCCATTTGCTCACATACAGCCCCGCCTGTGTGCGACAGAACCAGTCTGAGCTATTTCTACGGCCCCTTGCTCCATGTTCTGTCTTCTTATATCCCAAGCCATACTTCCTTAATTGTCACCCAACTTAGTTATTATGATCTCCGTGGAGACACTCTCCTGCTCAGCTCTTCATGCTTCTTTTCCTCTTTATTCTTTCATTCCTTCAAGTTAGCTATTTGCCAAACAAAAGAGGTAGGAGGCTTTGCTTCCATACTTAGCTGATGAGAGGAAGTTTGCACCCTTATAAAATGATTATATGTGTCATGAAAGTTACTCTTACGTGCTTTATTGAGGACACGTATTATTTGAAAGGTGAAACTTGTAGATTGCCAGATAAAATGCAGGATGCACAGTTAAATTGAATTTTAGATAAAAGGCAAATAATTTTTAGTGTAAGTCCCAAACATTGCATGAGGCACACTTATATGAAAAAAATCACTTGTTTAATTTAATTTCAAATTTACCTTGGTGTCCTATATTTTTCTTTGTTAAATATGGTAACCCCAGGAAGGGGGAAGACTGTGAGAGTGCTCATATTGCTATCTTGGTTTCTGGAACAGAAGAGTAAAACCCCTCAATACAATAATTAGGAGAGTGGAGATAGCCAATTATCCTTTTTCTTCCTTTTCTTCTTTTTCTCTCTTGTCTTCTTCTTCTTCATCCTATTCTTTCCATCCTCCATCTCTCAGAAATTGTAGTAATAATGGTAGTAATAGTCATAGTAACAGTAACAGGAGTAGTAAAACTAATAATATTATTAATCCCTCCCTTTGTATAGGACTTTCAGATGTATCATCTTACTTGCTTTTTAGTGACTTACGTTTTTTTCCATATAGATACTGAAAATGGGGGGGAAAGGAAAAATAATTGCAGAAATATATTTAACATTTCTTTGTTTAGACATATTCTTACTATGAAAGTAACCTCTTATATAAGTAAGGCAGGTAAAATGAAATTGAGACATAATCCAGATTAATTCAGAGCCCAGAGCTTCCTACTAATGATCAAAGTTGTACAGGGGCTTCATTTCTTAAATGAGTCACTATATTGACTTCATTAAATAAAATGAGTTTAATTAAATGTATTCGGCAAAGTATGGAG
Organism: Neomonachus schauinslandi; assembly: GCF_002201575.2. Taxonomy (NCBI): domain Eukaryota; kingdom Metazoa; phylum Chordata; class Mammalia; order Carnivora; family Phocidae; genus Neomonachus; species Neomonachus schauinslandi. Next base: position 41,221,188 of record NC_058416.1, on the reverse strand, counting down.
GAAATTTAGCAGACCGTATTTGGACAACTCTGTAATAATGAACTGAAGGGGAAAATTGAGGCAAATGTTAGAGGTTAAACCATTTTTTCACTTCTTAGCCTCTATGATTTTAGTAATATAGGCCAAAGTATATGCAGACCTTGTATAGCCATGTTATCAATCTTATTTATACTCTCTTTTCATGGTAGAGTAGTTCTTTTAAGCATTTGGTCTTAAGTAATATTTCTAAAACATGAGGATTTTAGTAGATGATTGAGAACTATAATGTGAAACAGACTGATGGATTTTGTGTTACAATGAAAGAGTGATTTTTAAATAGGAGGTATGACATGTTGCTTTTGACATGATTCATACTGTTTAGATCTATCATTCTATAATTAATATCTGCTATAAAAAATTTAAATCTGTCTAGCACTGTAATAAACAGTTTACAAAGATTATTTTACTTTTATCTTCCAAAATGCCTATAAGGTAGATAGCACCCTTAATGTTTGAAGGAAGGTTGACCTTAGAATGTATCAGCAGTGGGGCGCCTGGGTGGCTCAGTTGGTTAAGCGACTGCCTTCGGCTCAGGTCATGATCCTGGAGTCCCTGGATCGAGTCCCGCATCGGGCTCCCTGCTCAGCGGGGAGTCTGCTTCTCCCTCTGACCCTCTCCCCTCTCATGTGCTCTCTTCCTCATTCTCTCTCTCAAATAAATAAATAAATAAAATCTTTATAAAAAAAAAGAATGTATCAGCAATGTTATACACAAACAATGAATCATGGAACACTACATAAAAAACTAATGATGTAATGTATGGTGATTAACATAACATAATAAAAAAAAAGTTAAAAAAAAGAAGGTATTAGCAAGTGGCACAAAGTAACTCAACTGTAGAATGGTAAAGTTAGTATGTAGACATGCTGGTATTTATCTCTGAGGTATAATGAACATACAATCTCCACATGTTTAAAGAGTACAATTTGATAAATTTTGACATACGTATATACCCATGAAAAAAATCACAATTAAGATAATGCACATATCCATCACCCACAAATATTTCCTCATGTCCTTTTGTAATCTGTCCCTCTATCTCTTCCAGTCACCCTTCTTATCCCCAGGAAATTGCTGATCTATTTCATGTTACCATAGATTAATTTGCATTGGCCAGAATTTAATGTAAATGGAATCATACAGTGTGCAGTATTTTTTTCTGGCTTCTTTCACCCAGAATAATAATTTTAAGATATATCCATATAATTTTTTACCAATTCTTTTTTTTCTCTTTATATTGCTAGGCAGTATTGTGCACCATATGGATATACCACAAATGTCTACCTACCCAGAGGTAGGTACCAAACATTTGTATTGTTTCCAGTTTGGGGCTATTACAAATGAACTATTATGAACATTTGAGGATAAGTCATTTAGTGGACAGTTTTCAGTTTTTTTGAGTGAATACATTTAAGACTGGAATGTCTGGACCACAAACTAGGTGTGTTTTAATTTTTAAAGGAACTGCCAAACTGTTTTACAAAGTGCTTGTACTGGTCTCCATTGCCACTAACAGTGTTTTAGAGTTCTAGTTGTTTCTCAGCACTGAGTGGTCAGGCTTTCTGATTTTAGACATTCAAGTAGGTAAGTAGTTGAATCACTTACGTTTTAATTATGTTTAAAACCTTTAATGACTAATGATGATGAATAAGCACTTTTCATGTGCTCATATGCCATCCATATGTTTCCTTTGGTGAAATGAAATGTCCGTTTGAAGTTTACTCATTTTTAAAGGGTTATTTGTGCCGTTTTAAAATTATTGAATTTGGAGGGTTCTCTATATATTCTGCATTGAAATATTTTATCAGGCATGTTATTTGAAAATTTCTTCCCCCAAATCTGCAGGTTGTCTTTTCATTCTCTTAGAAGAGACTTTTTTAGAATGAAATTTCCCAATTTTGAAAAACTCCAATTTATTCTTCTTTTTGTCTTTCATGTGTCATGCTTTTTGTGTCTTTAAGAGATACGTGCCTAGCCGAAGTTCACAAATATTTTCTACTTTTTTCTATAATTTTTGTAGTTTTAGAGTTTACTCTTAGACCTGTGGTATATTTTGAATTAGTTTTTGTATATTGTAGAAAGTATGGGTGAACATTCCATTTTTTTTCCACAGGTATTTCCAATTGTTCCAGCATTGTTTGCGGAAAAGACTATCCTTTATCCACTAAATTTTCATGTGTCTGTTGGCCATCTGTATGTCTTCTTTGGAGAAATCTCTGTTCATGTCTTCTATCCATTTTTTAATTGGGTTGTTTTTTGGGTGTTAAATTTTATTAAGTTCTTTATATATTTCGGATACTAACTCTTTTTAATTCCTTTTTTTATTACTTGTTTGATGAATGGAGTACTTAAAAGTACATTATTTAGTTTACAGATATTTGGGAGATGTTCCAAACATCTGTCTATGAATTTCTAATTTAATACCATTATAATCTAAAAACAGACTTTCTATTGCTTGAATCAGTTAAAACTTACTGAGGTTTGTTTTATAACTCAAGAATATGACCTGTTTAGGCAAATGTTTCATGTATACTTGAAAAAAACGTGTATTCTGCTTTTGTTTAGTGAAGTATTTTATAAATTTCAACTAGTTCAGTTTGGTTTATAATGTTGTGCAAGCCTATATCCTGTCATTATCTGTCTAATCATTCTATTAGAGAAGATTTTTTGGAACTTTCTAGATTTGTAGGTGAACATTTGTCTATTTCTCCTTGAAATTCTTTCCATTTTTGTTTCATGTTTTTAAGCTATGTTATTATTAGGTACATAAACTTTTAGGATTGTTAAATTTTCTAGATCAGCTTGCCACTTTCTCATTAAATGATTTCCTTTCTTTCTGATAATTTTCTTTGCTCTGAAATCTACTTTGTTTGACATTAATAGAGCCATTTCAGCACCCTTCTTAATCAATGTTAGGGTTATATGTACTTTTCCTTCATTTTACTCTTAAAATATTTGTTTTATATTTAAAGTTATTTTCTCATGGGCTAAGTTGGATCTTCCTTTTTCAATCAATCTGAGAATTTTTGCTTTTTAATTGGTGTTTTTAGATCATTTATCTTTAATGTAATTATTGATATGATTTGGTATAAATTTACCATCTTGCTATTTTCTCCCACATCCTTGTTCCTCTTTTCTTTTTTCTGTTTTCTATTGAGTTAATTATATATTTATTATTTTCCTTGATCTTTTTTGATGTGTTAGCTACACCTCTTTATTTGTTCTATTACTGGTTTCTTCAGGATTTATAGTACACATCTTTAACATATCACAATATGCCTTCACATTATATTATACTGTTTCATATATAGTAAAAGAGTCTTATAATAGTGTATTTCTATTTCACCCTACTCAAACTTTGTGTTATTATTTTCTTACATTTTACTTCCATCTATCCTATAAATCCCACACTATTTTGCTATTACTTTTGCTTTAAAAAGTTGATTCTGTTTTTAAATATTTAAAAAATAAGAAAAATTCTTCGTATTTACCATTTTCAGTTCTCTTTATCTTGTTGTGTACATACAGGTTTTCATCTACCATCCCTTTTGCTTGAAGAACTTTCTTTAACACCTCTTATAGCGTAGGTCTATAGATGTCCAATTATTTCACTTATATATATCTGAAAAAGTCTTAAGTTTTAAAAGATATTTTTGGTGAGTAAAGATATCTAAGTTGAAAATTCTTTTCTTTAAGTACTTTAAATATTTTTTTCCATTTCTCTTCTAGCTTGTTTGTTTCTGATAAAAAATCTACTGTCATCTTTATCTTTGTTCACTGGTAGGTAATGTGTCTCATTTCTCTTAGATTTTTAATATTTTTTCTTTATCTCTGATGGTAAATAATTTCATTATAATGTGCATTGGTGTGTTCTCTGTGTTTGGGTTCATTGAATTTCTTGGATCTGTGGTCTGATAGTTGTCAGCAAGTTTGGGAAAAAATGTGTCATTACCTCTTCAAATAATTTTTCCACTTCTGCTTCAGGCACTTCGATTTAATCTATATTTAACTTCTGAATTTGTCCCATAGTTCACTGCAGCTCTGTTCTTTCTGTCTCTGTTTCATTTGGAATAGGCTCTATTGCTATTGCTTCAAGTTCATTAAACATCTTTCTGCACGGTCTAATCTACTACCAATAACATCCAGGGCATTTTCATCTTAAATATTATATTTGAATCTCTAGAAGTTCAGTTTGGGTCCATTTCTATATTTTCTATTTCTCTATTTTACATGTTCAATTTTTTTTCTCTGCCTTCTTAAACATATGGAAAACAAACATAATAAATGTTTTAATGTCTTTTTGTACCAATTCTATCATCTTTATCATTTCTGATGCAGTTTAGATTGATTGACATTTCTCCTCATTATATATAGTATTTCCCTATTTCTTTGCATACTTGATAAATTTTGGTTGACTGCTCAACATTGTGTACGTTAGATGCTGGATCTTTTTGTATTATTAAAATATTATTTTTTCCTCTCTTCCCCTATGATCCTCTGTTTTGTTTCTTAAATTCCACATATGAGTGAGGTCATATGATAATTGTCTTTCTCTGATTGACTTATTTTGCTTAGCATAATACCTTCTAGTTCCATCCACATCGTAGCAAATGGCAAGAAGAAAAAATAAAACAAGACAAAATCAGAGAGGGAAACAAACCATAAGAGACTCTTAATCATAAGAAACAAAGGGTTGCTGGAGGGGAGGGAGGTGGGGGGATGGGGTAACTGGGTGATAGATGTTAAGGAGGGCATGTGATGTAATGAGCACTGGGTATTATATAAGACTGATGAATCACTGACCTCTACCTCTGAAATCAATAATACATTATATGTTAATTAACTGAATTAAATGAAAAAGTGAAAGAAAAAATATTACTGAAATGTGTTCTAGGACAAAGTTATTTGAAATTAGTTTGTTCCCTTCAGGTTTTGCCTATAAGGTTTGTTATGTAAGATCAAAGCAATCTTTAAACCCTTATTAGCATGCTAAATAATGCTTCATAAATTATAAAGCTTTCTACTCTGACTGCTTGGAAAAACAATATCCCCTCTTCTTGACGTGCCATGTACTTTTCACTTAATTCTCTCTTTCTTGTCTTTAGTATTTTCCTCATATGCATGAGTTGATCTCTACTCAGCTGAATACTTCAGATGGATCCTCTAAAGATCTTTAGGTTTTTTCCACTTTATGTAGGTCTTTCTTGGCATTTACCCTGGGCTGCAAATTATAGCTGCCCTGATTTCCCTGGACTCTAAACTCAGGGAGACCCTGGCCTCTGACTAGATTCCTCTTCCAAAAACAAGAGTCTGGAAAATTCCTCCAACAGTAAGATGGGACAATCACAGAGCTCACCTGATTTGTTTCTCATATTTTAGAGATCACTACCCCATTGTTGTATGATGTAGAATATCTTGAAAGTCCTTGCCACATATATAATTACCGTGATTTTCAGTTATTTCATGCAAAGGAGTAAATGTGGTTCCTGTTACTCCATCTTGGATTGCAATGGAAGTCTTTGTGAGGCCAGTTGAAAATTTTTACATTAGGGCAATTTGAACAATCTATTTGAGAAGGTGTAACATTGTCATATGAAAAAGATACAGTTGAAGGCAAAACTTATACATATCACGTGCATATGATGTTTTGTGTCTTAACTTTAATAAAAGATCTTGGAATTTATTTTTATATTTAAGGAAGTTTTCTGTTTCTTAACTTGCCATTCTTCAAAAAAGAACAAAACAAAGTAAATCTTTTCCTTATATTGACCCTGTATCATGTATTTAATGTGACTCTGTGCCGTGGACAAATGATGACTTTTTTTATGATTAGCCAAATTTTTATCAATGCTATTATAACAAAAACAACACCTTAATGGAAAAAAAATATGGAAATAAAATAAAAATATTTTTAAGTGTACTTTTATATTCATTTTCATATTAGCAGTTATAATTTATGACGTATTTTCAAAGCCTGAGACTTCAGTGTCCACAGTAAACAGATACTTAATAAATGATTAATTATAATAAGCTCTCCTGTGGTTTTTCAATAGGTGAGAAGAAAAATTGAAACAACTGTTTGCCTAATTCAAGTTAAAAACAAATAAGCAAAGACAATAAAACTATTATTTGAAATCTTTCTAAATAGGACAAGGGCTTACATTGTTGAGGTAATTCCCCATACAAATCAATTTGCAAATAAACTATGGTTTCAAATATCTGGCATATTGTCCATGTTCGACTTTGTTTGCATCTCCACATGCTCAGAGGGGATAAGGGAATTAAGACACGTATCTGGATAATTCAGAAAAGAATTACAGGCCATGTTAACAATTGTTAGTCAAGAGTTACACATGGCACTTATCAAGCAAAAAGCCCATGACAGACTAAAGTGGGAGTACAAAGCAATTACTTGATTTTTCACAATTAGGAAAGTAATGATTCTATTGTAACCTTCTCTTTCTAGGGAAACTGATGTATTTAAAGTTAACAGAGGGGAATTTCTTTATTAAGCTAGTAATGGAGATGTGCTGCCTTATTGACTTAGGTATTACAATAGAATTCTTAAAGCTTTCACTGGTGAATGGGCATTATATACTGGTGGAAGAATGCAATACTGGATGTGATGTATCTGGTTTTAAAAGTATAAATAAAATGGTAATTATAAAGACAGTGTAATTGTATGACTATTGCTAAATTCCATTGCTTTCTAGATTTAAAAAAAAGATAACAAAAAGCTGATCGATTTGCAGGCAACTGAAAGCCACGAATGATGTTCTAAGAGGGTACAAGGCAGTTTGTATGAGCAGGAAGCCCACACCTTGCATCCTGCTGCAACTGTGCTTCAGACACAGCTCATCGTATGGCCATATGAACGATCTTTTGCTACCGGCTAATGAGGAAGGAAAAAAATCCAAGCTTGGTTTGTAGATGGATTGACCTGATATATGGGTTCAAGCAAAAAAATGCACACAAGCTTCACTATAGCCTCACACATGAGTAGCTTTAAAACAAACTTGTGAAAAATTTTACCAAATAGTAGAGCTTCAGGAGGTGTAACTGTTATCCATTTTGTGTGGAAAGAGAATTGACCTGACATAGAAGCAGTGGGGAATGGCTTGGTCAGAAACCTGAGAGCAGACAAATTGGAAAAACAGAGACAAAAAGGTCTGAGGTAGAGGATCATAAAGGGACAAGTGAAAATGGGAGAAAAGAAAAGTGAAGATCTTTGTACCACATTTTAATGCTTACCAGAAATAATTTTTCATGGAAGAGGCACTAATCAACCACATAGACAAAATCACTTAATTAGTTGAAATCATTCAGCTTTTGTCGTTGACTACCCTATTGCTGGGACAATGGATGTATGAACAAAGTAGCCATATTGGCAGAGATGGAGAATAAGCAGAGACACAGAGGCATGGGGTCTCACTCACTCTTGTTTGATATAGTAACCGGGGCTGTCAAAGGTCCAACCTGCCAGCAACAGAGACCAATGATGAGCCCTGATAAGGTCATTCCTTGGTAACAATTAATCACTTGGTGGAAACTTTCTTGTATTAGACCCCTTTTCTTTTCTGCCTGCAGGGCCTCATTTTATAGGAAAGGAGATATAAGAGTAAGCCAATGACCATTACATCCACTGTCATATCACACCTTATGCCACCCAGAATCTGCCTGCGAAAGTATTGGAATAACTTGTCAAACAATAGTTAAAATCCTAGCTCAGAGCAGAAACATTATGAGTTTAAAATGGCATCATCCACGCTGGCTGAGTCAGAAGAGCATGCGACTCTTGATCTCAGGGTCGTGAGTTTGAGCCCCAAATTGGGTGTAAAGATTACTAAAAATAAAATAAAATAAAATAAAATGCCATCATCCAGTACATAGTACATATCTGGAACCAAAGACCTTTAAATTGTGTTCTGTCTCCAATACGAAGAATACAGAGGTCATAGAACCAAGAAGTAGAAGCAGGAGTAGCAAAATTTACCTTCATTCTCAGTGAGTGGTTTGGGGAATTTGTGCTTCTCAATCTTAGAACCCTGGGTTAGAGATACTACTATGCAAGAGGGGAACTCATCTGCTGCTCATACCCCACAGCATGAGTCCTAATGAACTATAAACTAATGCTACCATCTCAGTATATTAGGCTTCAGGAAGGCTAGAAGGTGGTCACTATCTTGGCAAAGGGAATAAACCTCTATCTAATCAGGATGCTTTACACAGTGAGATTAGAAAAGAATATATGCGGAACCAGGTAATCCACTTGGGTGACTCTTGGTACTTCCTCATTTAATTTTCACTAGCAGGTGCCTGAAAACATCAAGGATACCAGAGGCTCAGATTCCTCGGAAATAAGGGTCCAAGTCATGCCGCTAGGTAAGGCATCAAGACTAGTAGAGGATGTGCATTCTGATCACGTATAAAGAAATGGAGCTGGGCAGTGCAAGGGAGGGATTGCAGTAGACACAGAGATATTTCATCTGGATCCTCTTTCAAGAAAGATTTGTTGCTCCAGGTGGGTAGAGTGCTGACAGAGATAGCCTTCAGCTGTCAATAACTTTAGAAATCATCTCAGTTGCAGAGAATAGCTTTCTCCTCCATCCCCACTCAACCCTCTGTCACATCACACCCTTGCTGAGTGGCCCAGATCTAATAGACGTGGTTATAAAGGTCCATCCCTTTCTTTCCAACATGGAGTTGTCCATTTTAGCTCCAGAGTTCCCCCATGATCTTGGCAAAAATTACTGTTGGGATTGTATTAGAGATTGACTCCTTTGTCTATCTAACCTTGCTTCCTTCCCATTCTTTTCACAATGTTGATCTTGAAGATACTCCTTGCAAACTAAACTCCACCTGGGAATCTGCTTCCAAGAGATAGCAACGTACAACAATGGTATAACAGAGACATCATACAATTCGGAGTTATAGAGAGCTAGCTGAGCTTACAGTTTAACAGCTCCACACCTACGGACAAGTTACTTAACCCCTGTAGATCTTGGTCTCTATATATACCCCCTCTTTCCTATAGTTCTTAAAACAAAACAATAGCTCTAATCTATGCATTGTAGTATAGAGGGGTTGTCTGGATTATCTCAAATTTTGGATTAAATCTCAAGTACTGCACTTACGTTCAAGTATATTAAAGCATTATCTTGTTTAAATGTGTTTGCACATATACAACTATGTGAGGGTTTAACTAATTCCTTATGTTGTTCAGGAGATATGACTGTTGTCATATTTTTTAAGTATTCATATAAAGTGGCTATGGTTTGAGCCTACTTCTTTCATAGCTATGTGGTGAAACAGTGCAGAAGAAACTTTTCTTTATCTTGCCAGTAAATTAATTTACACATAAGCTAAAATAGGAAAGTAAAAAAAAATGAATGGAAGTATTTACAATTCAAATACTATTACCCAAATGCATATTAAAATAAATGACTTTAGGGTAATGTTAATGAACCAAAAGTAATTCAGTTCACAAGCTGAAAGATTGGAATATTCATACATCAATTATTGATGAGTTGTACATTTCAAGCTAGGTTTTTTCATTACCAGTTACCAGACAAAGGCTAGTATTATCTTTTAGCTAAACTAAATTGCCTTTCATTATCCTCAAAGTATCTAGACTTGCAAATAACTTTTAGTTTCAGGGCATAATCATCCTTAAAGGATTTTGTTTCTAAGTTTTTTCTTCCTTTGAACTAATGCCAGTTTGTGTCTCTACCACTCCCTTGTTGACTAATCAAACGATGTTTACTGCTGTTGACTTCTTTATCTTTTACCTTTCTATTATTTTTTAACTTTTTATATATTTAGGACTTATCTTGCTGGCAGAATTGTAAACGTATTGAAGGTAAAGACAGAGATTTACATTTCCTTGATTTTAATGCTGTACACAGTAACACAAATTAATATTTTAAAAAATACTTTATTTTCGGGCGCCTGGGTGGCTCAGTTGGTTAAGCGACTGCCTTCGGCTCAGGTCATGATCCTGGAGTACCGGGATCGAGTCCCGCATCGGGCTCCCTGCTCAGCAGGGAGTCTGCTTCTCCCTCTGACCCTCCCCCCTCTCATGTGCTCTCTCTCTCTCGTTCTCTCTGTTTCAAGTAAATAAATAAAATCTTTAAATAAATAAATAAATAAATAAATAAATAAATAAATAAATAAATAATACTTTATTTTGTTTTTACTCATAACTGGTCAAAATTAGTTGAGATATCAGTCTTCAACTTCTTAAGTAGAACATATGCTTTATGATTAGTCAGATTTTAGATCATAAAGGCAGTAAATGAAGTCATAAATTCCCAATTAGGAATAGTAAAATCATCTTCTCTTCTGAGTAAACCTGTTTAGAAAATTCAAGTTAATATAGGATGGTTCTTATTTGTGAGATTATTCAATAATCTCAGTTGAAAGTTCAATAATATAATCAACAAATGGAAAAGACATAAAATTTCTCAAATATTGGAGGGAAAAAAGAAATTTCAATTTAAAAGGCACAAATAGAGAGGATGTTTGGCAAATTTCAGATATTCAGCCACTTTGCAAAACTAGGCAATCCTCAAAGGCAAAAATAAGTGGAATGGATCCTGAAAGAAATTATAGTAGTAAGTTAATGCATTTTTTTAGAGAATAATTTAGCTTTTGAATTACATTTAATTGAAAAATTCAGTTCTGATTTTTCTTGAGAAAAGGATGTATTCATGTAAGAAATATTAACTGTTCATTAAGTAAAACAAAACAGTGCAAAGCAAAATTGATCTTTGAAAAAAAGGATTCTGGATACACTACTGGTAAATATGATCATTTTAAAAACACTGGTTTCAAAACCGGGATTTTAACCATTCCATTATAGCTGTTAGCATAGTGTGTTTCTTGATTGGTGAGAATATGCCTTCATATATATTCCATTTACATTTTTATTATTAAAAACATAGGCTTCTGCTTACAGGTTTTCATTTTCGTTTTTCCCTCAAATGGTTCATGTTGAATACATTTTAGTATTAAAACACTGTTGCAGGGGCACCTGGGTGGCTCAGTCGTTAAGCATCTGCCTTCAGCTCAGGTCATGATCCCAGGGTCCTGGGATGGAGCCCCACATCGGGCTCCCTGTTCAGTGGGGAGCTTGCTTTCCCTCTGCCTACCGCTGCCCCCCTGCTGTGCTCTCTCTGTGGTAAATAAATAAAATCTTAAAAACAAAACAAAACAAAACAAAAAACACTGCTGCAATCCTATCACTATATTTATCATAATTTAATAGGTTACAGGGAATAAACAAATCAATAAAATGAAGGCAATATGACTACTGCCTAGAAGGCAATGTTTGCATCTTGGCATAAAAAATTTATTTCAATTTTTAAATGCATTATTACCTATTACATACAGCAATGTTTAAAAGTGAAAATTTTTTAATGTATGGTCATTAACATAACAATAAAAAAGTGAAAATTTTTTAAAAGAACTTCCATTACTTTAGAAGTTATTATATAATCCCATGAACTATAAAGGAGTTGATAGAGGAGAAAAGGAAGGGACATTCTTATGTGAAATATACCCCAAAACGCAGTGATATGAGACTTGTACATTATAGTATTCAGCAGATAGAGGCACAGTGAATTGTCTTCAAAAGCTGGCTACATAACAAAGAGCAGTCAGGCCATTAATGTGACCATTTTATATTCAGGTTTACGCAGGTGGGATCTCATGAAGTATTCATTGAAAATTAAACGGGAAGAGAATTGGATTACACAACCATTAAGAGGAGAGGTGTCTCCAGACAGTGGCACATACATCCCTTTGGAAGGTAGGTCCCCAAATCAGCATTTATAATAGGAGAAAGTGGTTAAATTTAAAGTGATCAGAGAAAGGTAGAAACTTTGATTAGCTTTATCTTTTGTAAGACTTATTTTTTAAAAAAGAGTAAGCAATAAGTATATAACTTCCAAAACAATAAGGGAAAACATTTACCAATTAAAAAAAAAAAACAATAAAAGAAAGTCAAAGGAAACAGAAAAAGACATGATAAATAAAAAGCAGAACATAAGACAGGGGATAGGGGAAATAATTCAAATAAATAAGTAATCTACGTTGCCAGTTAAAAGACAGTTTTTCTAATATTAACTTTTAAAGACATAGCTATGTAATTTTATGAAAAAATAAAAAACACAGAAATGTTGAAAATAAAATATTAGAAAAATACACCAAGACAAAAACAACTTAAAAATGTCCTAGTGTCATTATCATATAAAATATACTTTAGGGGAAAATGGTAACAATGTAGTTTAAAAAACAACTTAAGGGACACCTGGGTGGCTCAGTCAGTTAAGCGACCGACTCTTGTTTTCAGCTCAGGTCATGATCTCAGGGTCCTGAGATTGAGCCCTACTTCCCTCTGTGCTGGAGGTGGAGCCTGCTTAAGATTCTGTCTCTGCACCTCCCCCAAGCGTGCTTTCTCTCTCTCTCTCTCTCTCTCAAATAAATAAATAATAAGATAAATCCCCTTAAATTCACCAGGGTAATAAAAAACTGTATAGCCTAGGTGAACATAATAATATATCTTCACATATATAAGGAAAACTTGACAGAATTGCAGATAGGTATGGACAAATCCAGCATGATAAAATCCCACTAACATCCCTACTTCACTAACCGATAGGTGATGTGGACAAACTACGGTTTTGAAAGGTCTGAAAAACTTGATTGACAAATTGGCTTAAAAGACATATATCTATGTTACCTAGTTCTAGCAATTATAGAATCTATATCCTTCTCAAGCATACAAGAAACATTTGTGAGAAAATAAAACAATATCTAGGCTTTAAGACAAGTCTGAAAATCTTGCAAAAAATCAATCCTATAGACCATGTTCTTTTATTCTATTGTAATTATTTTTTGAAAGAAATAAGAAAGAGATCATTGAAATCATAAACAATCTATATAAGGACATGATTAACTTTTGGCTGGTCTCTGATATAAAACTATGCTTATCCCCAGGGACTCCTAGAAGTCTGCTACTGACCCCTGGCCAAAGCAAAGATATGATAAAATGCAGTAGCTAGTAATTTAAAATATGTTGTATAAAGTTTAAAATCACCTAGGGTCACTCTGTACTAGTATGTTTCTATTATTTACTGAAAATATATAGACTGATCCCTTGCATCTGGTTTAACTGGTTCCCTGGCCTGGTTTTATGACCAGTGAGGTACAAAAGACTTGACTTTGGACCACGGCTTCCTTGAGACCAAGGCATCTTTGTGTGTATCTTGTTGGTTAACAATCTGAAGCTAAAGCATCCTGCAACTGAGAAAGGATGCTGGGAGTCATGCCCAGAAGTTGTTGGACCTCTCTATGTTTACCAGCCATATGATACCTTTAATAAAATCCTATGTGAATATGCTCAGTGAAGTCTTACAGGTCCTGTCAATGACCCCACCCTGTTACTATAGCACTTGGTGCTGTGAGCACAATTGTATGAGGGAGGCTTTGGGGAATCTACCATCTCAGCTCCTACAAATGAGGTTAAGTGAAGGGGAGACAGTGGATTATTCAGGGAAAAGGAAACAATAAAAATAAAAAGGATGAAGAAAAAGCATCAAAATGTTTAATAGAATTAATAATGAATTCATTTTTTAAATTCTCATCAAACTACAAGTACAGGGGAATTTTCTTGACCCGATGAAAGCTATATACCAAAACCTTTGTTTAAAAATCATGAAAGCATCACACTTTTACAAATTTCAATAAAAGACAGAAAAAAGATAAAGATGACCTCTAAATCTCAATTATCTCACATTGAACTTGAAATGCTAATGGCTAACCAATTACATATGATAGAAAAAGAGAAATATGAGGAAAAATATCTTAAAGGAAGACAAAATATAGTTATTTACAGACTCTGATTGCCTATAGGAAAATCAAAGAGAATCTATAAATTATTAGAGCTAACAAGAACGTTCAGTAAATTTGTTGTATATAAGACCAACAATTAACAAATAACCAAAAAAAAAAGGTACTAGTAAAAATTACTTATTCACAGTTCTAAAATAAACTAAAACATTGAGGAGGAAATAGTGGGCACATATGTGTTAGCTTTTTATGAAATAAAAGATGAAGTATTGAAGAACTTCAATGCTTTTTGAATATTCAATACAATTTGAAGCTCTGAATAAACAGAAGTGTATAGTAAGTTCATGAATGGCAGACTTTATACAGCAAATAAGTCATTTTCCCCAAATTTATCAGTGCAATGCAATTATAGTGAAAAATCTCAAAAAGGATGCCTTGTAGATCTCAGACAAACATCCTAAACTTCATGAGTATGAGACAAAAGTAGGCAAGATAATTCTGGGGTGAAGAGTAAAGAATAAGAAAAGATTCCTTCTTGTCAGATATCACAACTTGTTACAAATGTGATTCAGGATTAGAAAGAAAATATACAAGTGGAACAGAATAGAAGACCTAGAAATAGGCCCAGGCAAATATAGGATTCTGGTAGAGGGGATGCTACAACTCAGTGGGCTTAATAAGACTATTAAGTAAATGATGTTAGAATGATAGTCCTTGCATAAAGGAATAAAACATTTGGTCCTTATATTATATAAAATAATTCCAGAAGGAGGAAATAACTTAGAGAAAATACAAGTTAAAAATATCACAAGAGAGGAGTGTCTGGGTGGCTCAGTCCATTAAGCGACTGCCTTCGGCTCAGGTCATGATCCCAGGGTCCTGGGATCGAGCCCCGCATCGGGCTCCTTGCTCTGCGGGAAGCCTGCTTCTCCCTCTCCCTCTGCTGTTCCCCCTGCTTGTGTTCCCTCTCTCTCTCTGTGTCAAATAAATAAATAAAATCTTTAAAAAAAAATAACACAAGAGAGTGTAAGAGAATCTACCCCATATATAGTAGTGAAAGATTTCTTAAATCCAATACATAAGTAAATCTTATAAAATGAAGTTTTATGTATTTGATTATATCAAAACTATGAAATTATGCATGACTAAGGACATTGTAAAAAACAGTTAAAAGGTAAGCTATGGCTGACTAGGAAACAATAATGCTACCCTGTAATAGATAAATGATTTTTATCTATTAGCATTTCTGAATTCAATAAGAAAAAACATAAATCCCAATAGGAAGAAAATGACAAGATTCAGTGAAAAGCAATTCACTTAAGACAAATCTAAGAGTCCAATAAAAATATTAGAATATGACCCAAACATTTTTTAACTAATCTTAGAAGCAAAGAAAATAATATTTCTTATTTATATTGATCAATTTTTTTTAAATTTGATATCACATATTAGAAAATATCACACATTTGGGGAAATTGCCATATCTATTTAAGAGAGTATCAAATCTCACAATAATGTGGAAAAAATTTGGCAATAAGCAGTTGTGAATTAATTATATTTCTTTCAAACCAGCCATTCTATTCTACATATAAACTATTTTAAAAATTGGTGCACAGGTGCATGAAAATATATGTACAAAGATTTCCATTTTGTTTCTTTTGTAATAGGAAATAATTGGAAATAATTTTATATGTCCATCAATAAGCTCACAGGTAGATAAAATGTCATCTACTCTATGGTGGAATACTATATATATATAGAAGAAAAAGAATGAACTACATAGCATATATTAATATAATAGAGGTCAAATGATGAAAAAAGGAAATTGCAATTTTGTGCTCAATATTTAAATGAAACTCACATAAAGTAATATTATATGTTACACTCACACACATACATACAAAAATCAAGAGAGATCCTGGAAAGTTACACAATGTGTGTTAAGCATTTCTTCTAGTACTATAAAGTACAAGGGTATAGGATGTGGAAGAGGGACACAGGTAACTTTAGCTTTATTTACAATGTTTTATTTTGTTAAGATCGACTTAGAACAAATATGATAAAATGCGGCAAATACAGAGTAGCAAAAGAAGAAAAATATTACTCAACACTTCACCACCAAAAGAGCAGTAAGTACCACCAAGACAATTGAAATTTAGTGAACATCATTTCAGAGCTTTGTTGTTGCTCTTGTTGTTAATTTTTTAATCAGAAAAGAAAAGGAAAATAGACTTAAAACTCTTGAGATTATAGTTTGAGTTTATAAGTAAAGTGAGAATTTACAGGGGAAAATATTTAAAATATACCTTATTATTGTGATTCTGAATCTCTTTTCCATCAAAACCACCTCATCACTTACCTTTTTCTGTGCAACTCATTTTCTAGGCCAACAAAGTTTTACAGATTAGAGCACATTTATTACTGTGTCGTACCATTTCATTTTTTTCCTTCTACCACTGATCCAAAATATCAGTATTTCTCACAACATAGCTGCGAAGATCCTGCCTTAAATATTTTTAGTATTTTGTTTTAAGCATTGAAAAGAGAAATAGATTTTTTAGCTTCTTTGTTCAGAGTATCTGTTTAATTCAGTTTGAAGTCTCACCGTTTAACGATGAGTTGATATCTTTCACGTTTGTTGAACACGGTTTCTAACACACCCATGTATTGACTACTTCAACCATGTGGTAGTGAATGAAATCTAATCGCAAACTGCTGGCAGCAAATAAATTGTAAGATTGATTTTTTCTGATAAAAGAATAAACCATTTTGAACTTTCGAATCTACAAATCTATGGTTATAAAAAAACCAGCAGGCATTATATGGCTCCAAGCAGAGTTTATGAAAGATGAATGAGGAGAGTTTGTTCTATTTTCACACTCAGAAATGTGCCTCACTATTACATCCTACAAAAAGGAAAAGAGATCAGTTTACTTTGACAGCACATAATGGTTTTAATCTGCTACATTAAAACAAAAACAAAAACAAACAAACAAAAAACCCTAAAACCTCTTTAAGGCTGAACTGATCAGAATGCACCACACTCTTTTGGGCTTTCCAGATCTGTCGCTTATAATAAACGTGTTGGTGAAGAAAATACTTTCATGTATGATCCTAATGTTTCTTTGAAAATAAAAAATCATCTGAATATAAAGGCATTTCACCTTCTTGTGGTCATCTTAACATATTTTTTGTTGTTGCCCTTGCTGCTATTTTCTGAAACACACCATATTCCACACAACATATCCATGTTTCTTGGAAGTCATCTGAATGATTTTTCTACTTTGAGGTATTTTGGTCTTCAAGGAACTTTCAATGAGTATTCCTAATTTCATAGCTGGGTAATAAGTACTTCTTCAATCAGTTTACTTAATATTATTGCCATATTATTTGATATTTTCATGTCTATGCAGATATAAGTAAAATTATGGAGCAAAATATAAGCATAAACATAAGTAGGTAAAAATCAAACACCATTTCACATCACTGCATTTAGGGTCTACATTATAGATAGGAAATAATTTCTGCAGAGAATAGTTCACAGAACATCTTACACTAGCACTTTCCAGGGAACTTATTAGAAGTATATCTGTTTATGAAAAATAATAATTAATTTTAATATACAGAGACTACATCAATTCATTATTTAGCAAATATTTGCGAATCTATGATATCATCACATTTGTTGTGCAATCCCATTTGCAATTGCATCAAAAAGAATAAAATATCTAGGAATAAATTTAACCAAGGATGTAAAAGACTTGTATATTGAAAACCACAAGAAATTAATGCAAGATTTTGAAGAAGCCACAAATACATGGAAGGATATTCCATGCTCATGAATTGGAAGAATTAATATTGTTAAGATGTCCATACTACCCAAAACAATCCACAGAATCAGTGCAATTCCTATCAAAATTCCAATGACATTTTTTATAGAAACAGAACAAACAATTCTGAAATTTGTATGGAACCATAAAAAACCCTGAGTACCCTAAGCAATCTTAAGAAGGAAGAACAAAACTGGAGACATCACACTACCTGATTTCAAACTATATTACAAAGCTATAGTAGTTAAAACAGTATGGTATTGGAGTAAAAACAGACACATAGATCAATGGAACAGAATAGAGAGCCCAGAAATAAACCCACACTAATTTGTGATAAAGGAGCCATGAATATACAACGAGAAAGGGACAGTTTCTTTTTTTTAATTTAATTTAATTTTATTATGTTATGTTAGTCACCATACAATACAGCATTAGTTTTTGATGTAGTGATCCATGATTCATTGTGTTCTGTTTTCGTATAACACCCAGTGCTCCATGCAGTACGTGCCCTTCTTAATACCCATCACCGGGCTAACCCATCCCCCCACCCCCCTCCCCTCTAAAAACCTCAGTTTGTTTCTCAGAGTCCATAGTCTCTCATGGTTCATCTCCCCCTCCGATTTCCCCCCTTTCATTTTTCCCTTCTTCTCCTAATGTCCTCCATGCTATTCCTTATGGTCCACAAATAAGTGAAACCATATGATAATTGACTTTCTCTGCTTGACTTATTTCACTTAGCATAATCTCCTCCAGTCCCACCCATGTTGATGTAAAAGTTGGGTATTCATCCTTTCTGATCATATCTGGGCTCTCTATTCTGTTCCATTGGTCTATATGTCTGTTTTTGTGCCAGTACCATGCTGTCTTGGTGATCACTGCTTTGTAATATAGCTTGAAATCAGGCAATGTGATGCCTCCAGCTTTGTTTTTCTTTTTCAACATTTCCTTGGTGATTTGGGGTCTTTTCTGATTCCATACAAATTTTAGGATTGTTTGCTCCAGTACTTTGAAAAATGTCACTGGAATTTTGATTGGGGTGGCATTGAAGGTATAGATTGTTCTGGGTAGCATAGACATTTTAACAATGTTTATTATTCTGATCTATGAGCATGGAATGTTTTTCCATCTTTTTTGTGTCTTCTCCCATTTCTTTCATGAGTTTCTTCAGCATTTGCTATTGGGAAAATTAGGCAGTTACATACAAAACAATGAAACTGGCCCACTGTCTTACACCTTATAGAAAAATTAACTCAAAATGGATTAAAGACTTGAACATAAACATGATATCAAGCTCTGGGAAGAAAACATGACCAGTAAGCTCCTTGACATGACTTTTGAATCTGACACCAAAAGCAAAAGCAACAAAAGCAAAAATAAAGAAGCAAGACTACATCAAACTGAAAAGCTCTGCACAGCAAAGGAAACCATCAACAAAAATGAAAAGCAACCTATTGAATGGAAGAAAATATTTGCAAATTGTATATCTGATAAGGGGCTAATATCAAAAATACATAAAGAACTCATACAGCTCAATAGCAAAAAAAAAAATCTGATTCAAAAATGGGTAGATCTGAATACAAATTTTTTTCAAAGAAGACATACAAATGGCCAGCAGGTACATGAAAAGATGCTCTACATCATTAATCATGCAAATCAAAATCACAATGAGATCTCACCTCACACTTGTTAGAATGGCTATTACCAAAGAGTAGAAATGACAAGTGTTGGCAAGCACGTGGAGAAAAAGGAATCCTTGTACACTGTTGGTATGGGAATGTAAAATGTTACATCCACTATGGAGGTTCCTCAAAAAATTAAAAATAGAACTACCATATGATCCAGCAATCCCACTTTTGGATATTTGTGTGAAGAAAATAAAAACACTGACTCAAGAAGATATATGCACCTAATATTCATTGGAACATTATTTATTGTGGCAAAGATATGGAAACAACCTATATACTATATACAGTGGAACATTACTCAGCCATAAAAAAGAAGAAAATCTTGCCATTTGCAACAATATGGATAGATCTTGAGGATGCTATGTGAAGTGAAATAAGTCAGACAGAGAAAGATAAAGTGTTATCTGATCTCTGTTATTTGTGGAATCTAAAAATAAATAAATAAACAAAAACCAAGCTCACAAATTCACAGAACCAGATTGGTGTTTGCCAGAGGCATGGGTTGGAGGGATATAGAAAAGTAGGTGAACTGTTTTTGTAAGTTTTTTTTTAGTTTAAATAAATTGATTAGATAGATGATAGATAGATTGATAGATGATAGATAGATAGTTGATAGATAAACTGTTTCAGAGCTCCAAAAGTGGACAAAATATCAGCCTCAGAATGTCTTTTACACAAAGTGAGGGCCCTAATTGGGATGGACTGCAATTCTAAAATATAAGACAAGGAAATTTGGGTCAGTGCACTAAAGAAACTTGAAATCCTAAATTCCCCTGGGCTTACAGAAGTGACCTAAAACAAACAAACAAACAAACAAAAACAGGCTTTCAATTGAAGAAAAACTTTTTACTGAACAAGGCAAAGAAAATGCAGGTATGTAAGTAGGAGTTCCTTTGGTTACAACCTCTGATCTAGGTTCTTTAAGGAAAGTTGAACTATTTAATTCCATTAATGGGAAGGTATTCCTTGGCAGATTAATATGGCAATGTCTTAAAAGATGGATTCAAGAGTAAAGAAAATTTGTTTTTAAAATAATCTTCTGCTGGGGCACCTGGGTAGCTCAGTTGGTTAGGTGTCTGCCTTTGGCTCAGGTTAAGATCCCAGAGTCCTAGGATCGAGCCTGGCATTTGGCTCCCTGCTCACGGGGAGCCTGCTTCTCCCTGTCCTCCCTGTTTGTGCTGTGTCTCGCTCTCTCTCCCAAATAAATAAAATCTTTAAAAAAATTAAAATAAAATAAAAAATAAAATAATCTTATGCTGTAATTCAGATATGAGGCACTCATAAATAACAGGACAATAGCAAAGTTCAAATTAACTGAGACAGCCTTATTTCTTATTTAATCACGTTTATCAAGTATTTGAGAATAATATTTGGAAGTCATCTGTCAGAACTCTAAATTGGTAACCAGTTAAGATCATTAAATCCAGTGTTTTCTTCTTTTGCTTACAATTTTTACCTTCTTCTTTTATTTCTCATTGTGATTATTCAAGGTTTTTGTTGTTTTTGGGTCATTCAGTCCTGCAGGCAACAATTCTGTTCAATTATTTTGCTTTCTGCTGTTGAAATTTCCTCTTTTTCAGTAATGATGCTTGTCTGAGACGTGAAACACCCAGATGCTGCAATGATGAACATCGTTTAAGTACCTGAATAAACAAACTTATCTTAGGGCTATCAATTTTTCTTTTTGAAGCTCCCTGAAACATTTCTTAATGTATCACCCTTTGTTAACAACTTCATCATGTTTCTAATTAATTGTGTCCCCTTCTGGGCCAAGAAGTATGATAACTAAGTATTTCTGTGGTTGGGGAAGGAAGTATAGAGAATTTTCCTGCAACTTTATTTTCTAGATGTCAGGAAGAAAAGCCTGAAGTAAACACCATGTCCTATGTGCTACTCGTGTAAGGTAAATATTGATAAAGACTACTCACAACAGGGGAGCCTGCATGGCTCAGCTGGTTAAACGTCTGCCTTCGGCTCAGGTCATAATTCTGGGGGTCCTGGGGTCAACCCTGTGTCAGGCTCCCTGCTCAGCGGGGAGTCTGCTTCTTCCTCTTCCTCTCCCCCACAGCTTGTGCTCTCTCTCTTGCTCACTCTCTCTCAAATAAATAAATGAAATCTTAAAAAAAAAAAAAGAATAATCACAATGGAAAATAGTTTCCAGATTTCCCTTTATATTTACACTCATCATACAAATTTCACTCACTTCTGCATCTTTTAAAAAATAAGTTCTAGGGGCGCCTGGGTGGCTCAGTCGTTGAGCGTCTGCCTTCAGCTCAGGTCATGATCCCATGGTCCTGGGATCGAGCCCCGCATCGGGCTCCCTGCTCTACGGGAAGCCCGCTTCTCCCTCTCCCACTCCCGCTGCTTGTGTTCCCTCTCTCGCTGTGTCTCTCTCTGTCAAATAAATAAATAAAATCTTAAAAAAAAAAAAAAGCTTTAAAAAAATAAAAATAAAAATAAGTTCTAATTGCAGACTCTTCATCTTCTGCTTTTAGCATCTGTCTATCTCCATGATTGGCTTATGAACTATGACTGTTAGCTGGTAAATGGTTATTGCAGTTGGAATCAACCTTGAGTCTCCCATTTATCTCGTCTAATCTGTCTCTTTTTAGCTGTTGGAACCCTGCATTTTCTTTCCTGACTCAGTAACCATCAGGACGTGAGCCTTCCTCTAGATTCAGAGACATCGATATCAGGCAAGTGTGGTCTCAAACATGTGTTTATTAAAATAATACATATATGTTGGCCAATATTATTGCGCTGGGGAGGCAGCAAACTAAAATCAGGCTTCCTGCCCTCAGGTTGATTCAATTTTGCTTTAAACTGATCCTTTATCAAAGACTTGAAGCAGCCATATGAACTGCATGAAGGAATGGTCTTTCTCACCTTCAACCATAAGGTAATATAGCTTTGGTGCCATTTTTGGAAAGAGACACAGGAGATTGAGTAATGTTATTTTCTAATATTATGTAGCTGAAAAATATTACACCATTATTACCATCTAACCATGTTTAAGTGCACAGTTCAGTGACATTAGATATATTCATTGTTTTGATACTGTCCCCATCATCCATCTCTTATCTGGCAAAAATCTGTACTTTTTAAACAACAACCCCCACCTCACACCCACCCCCAGCTTCTAGCAACAACAAATTTACTTTTCGTTTCTATGCGTCTAACTACTCTAGGTACCTCATCTAAGTGAAATCATAAAGTATTTGTCTTTTTGTGACTGTTTCATTTCACCTAGTCTAATGTCCTAAAGATTCATCCATGTTGTAGCAGGTGTCAGAATTTCCTTTTTAAGGGTGAATAATATTCCATTGTATGTGTATACTACATTTTGTTTATCCATTCATCTGTTGATGGACACGTGGGTTGCTTCCACCTTTTGGCTACTACAAAAAATGCTGTTATTAATATGCATGTGTTTATTATAAATTTCTTGCTTCTATAAAGAATTTTGCATATTAGACTCAAAGCAATACTTCAGTAAAATCACCACATCACAAAGGAAAATGATTATAAACTATTTTTTGGTTATTGATTTTGAAAATTGGACAACATAAGAAATACCAGAATTAGTGGGAACTGGAATCAGAAGTGGAGTGAAACAGTTTGCTAGGTGCATAGTTGGGAGATGAATATTAGGACAGATGGAAAAGCAAAGGCAAAATCCTTGAAGTAGGTTAGAGGCAGTAAGAAAAAAATCCTCATTAATAGTAATAGTTCCTAATTCCTTAAGTAATAGTTATTATGAAAATTCAATTCAACACCTGAATGGAAAAGAGACAAAAATGATGTTTACATGTCCAGAAAAAAAAAGTATGGGACATTTTTCAGAATTAACATGTACAAAGTGTCTGGAGAATGCTGATATACACCTTATTGTGGAATGGCGAAAACATGCGCCAATTATCAAAAATACCAAGTGCCTGCAAAAAATAGACTTCTTGGCAAATATGTTAGAGGTGCAAAGATGGACAGAATGAGGAGAAAAGTGAAGTTCACAGATGTAACCTACAAACAAGTTGGGGAAAGAAAGCCTCATGAGAGAATCAAACGCTAATAACAAGTGTTTTGCTCATGCAGAAATCCATGTAGGGTAGCACCACTGGGATCTTTGGGTGACTTCAGATAAAAACGTGATGCCTGATAGGCTGCACTAGAGCTTTGCCTTGGACTTTAATTAGGAAGATATTAAGAAGAGTCCTAAAACCAGATTGTTCCAGGAAATGAGCAGGTTGGGTATACAAGATCAAATAGTGGTCAATACTCAGAATGTTTGCACAAGATTGACAAAGTAAATGTGGGTTAATCCCCAAGACCAGACGGTATCTACCCTAGGGTTTTAAGGCACTCTAGGGTAAAACTGAGGAACAGCTGACCGTGGGCAGCCAATCATTTCAAAGAAACATTGTGCCAGAAGACTTTTTTTTTTAATCCTTTCTCTAAGGGCCTGAAATTCCTGACATGTCAGTTGCTTGCTTAGATGCACATTCTATTGCTAGAACATGATAGCAATTGTTGAACTTACGATATGATTATCATAAGAATGACAAAGAAGCTTCGATATGGAGAGGGCCCCATATCTTTTCTGAAATTCCGTTCATCAATGAATGTTCAGAAATACTAAATGCCAGGTAGCTAAATACATCTGTAAATTTGCATCCCATAGGACTAACAGCAATAAATTATGCTTATTTCTCTCTGAAGAACTCAAAACAGTGAACAGCTTTGTCACTTTCAATCTCCCAGCCAGAGCTGTGAGCTGGACAGGAGCAGGGAGAGAGGCTGGTCTGGTCAGTATGCCCGCCCTGACGTTGCTATCGTCTACTAACTGCCTTTACTCTGCTTGCAGATGGACATGCCAGTATTTTCCAGATGACACCACAAAGTATTCAGTGCAGCGGTAACCCACTAACGCTCCTCGCCTGTGCAAAATCCAGAAGCCATTTTACTTTCAGCCATAGCCAAACATTTATAAACATAGCAGAAAATAAAACTTTAGTAATTGAGCAGTTTCAATTCAGTATTCATCTGCCTAGAAATGATTGCTTGTAGTGAGTCAAGAACCAAATCTAATAAGTAAATGAAATTGGGAGACATTAACGAACACAAAGGAAGTGTTAGCTGTAGAGGAAATAGTGAAAACTATGATTTGCCACAGTATTCATTTCAGCCAGGTAAATAACTGCTTATTATACTCTCCCTAAGGGATCAATTAAAAATGAGTCTCAGGTGATGAAATATACTTTCAGCAATGGAGACAGACTCATTTTACTATTGCTCCTATTTTGTTTGCACATATTCACCATTAAGTAGCATAATAATGTGTTTCAACATTATATACATTAAGTAAAATATGTAACCAAATGCAGAAAAAACACACTACATGCACATACACACACACCACCACCACACATGTATACTTTATGGCTTTGTATAGCAGACCTACTGGTGAATTTTTGCCTTGGATCTATTACTGACATGATGTGCAGCTTTAGGCAAATTATTTTAATGCATGAATTTTAGAAGTTTTGGGAAGCAGTTAAGATAATTTGCCTGCGATCAATGCCACAGATTCAGTTATTAAATTGCATTTGCATAATGTGATTTATGCTTAAAATGGATAAAAACTGATTTGGGTTTTCATAGTATACAGTTAATGGCACTTGGCTATCTGGGAGAATAGTCTGGACTATCTTTCTTTCTGTACACTTGATAACAGACTCCGCCCCATTCCCTTTTTTTCTATTCACCCCTGTCTTCTGCCTTTCTATTTTGAAGTTCATACTCATTTCTGTTCAATCACTATTTGTTATAGCCTACTGCAACTCAAAATCCCCCTCTACTTCCTGATTAAAATGTTCATTTTCACCTCCCTCCTGTGATCCTTCTCAGTGACTTCTGCACTCATGTAAAAAATTTGTTACCCCCCACTAAATTATGATACGTTTGACTTTGTTGACAGAAGGCACCATTTTACTGTCTAATTCTCAGGGATTATTTATTGTATTTGGCACCTGCCCTACTTTCCACACCTAGCAAATATGCTTTGCACTCTCTGGAGCATTCTACGTCTCAAAATTACACCCTTTCCTTTGATTGTGACCTTTTTGGCCACATAAGATTTTCCTCTCAGCCTTAGTGCTCTATAAATAGTTGCTTTAATAGCACTGTGAATAGTACATGAGACTCATTCCTTCCTCTAACCTTTTCTAGATTGAGAGTTCCTCTTTTGTCAAATACTGTATTCGTCATCTGTTGTGCCGTCACAGCCAGCACGGTGCTTTGATCTTGATAGATACTCAGTAACCTTGTGAAGTTCAACTGAATAAAGGAATGTTGAGAATTATAGAAGGAACTTCTATTCCCAAGGATAAATGAATATATTTATCACCTATCCCTCCCCATATACCACTGATGTGATAAAATGATACTTCTTTAAAGAATTAATATATGACTCAGAAAATAAAAGAGTTTCTTCACCTCATTAAAAATTTGTGGATGTTTCTTTTTTTAATTTTGATTCCCGTGTAGTTAACATACAGTGTAATATTAGTTTCAGGTGTACTATATAGTGATTCAACATTTCCACACAACACCCAGTGCTCATCACAAGTGCACAACTTAATCCACATCCCCTATTTCACCCATCTGCCCCCCCACCTTCCCTCTGGTAACCCTCTGTTTGTTTTCTATAGCTAAGAATCTGTTTTTTGGTTTATCTCTTTTTTTCCCTTTGTTTTCTTTTTTAAAGATTTTATTTATTTATTTGACAGAGAGAGATACTGCAAGAGAGGGAACACAAACAGGGGGAGTGGGAGAGGGAGAAGCAGGCTTCCCACCGAGCAGGGAGCCCGATGTGGGGCTTGATCCCAGGACCCTGGGATCATGACCTGAGCCGAAGGCAGACGCTTAATGACTGAGCCACCCAGCCGCCCCTCCCTTTGTTTGTTTTGTTTCTTAAATTCCACATTTGAGTGAAATCATATGGCATTTACCTTTCTCTGACTGGCTTATTTCACATAGCATCATACTCTTTAGCTCCATCCATGTTGTTTGAGATGGCAAGATTTCATTCTTTTTTATGGCTGAATAATATTTCATTATATACATATACCACATCTTCTTTATCCATTCATCTTTTGATGGACACTTAGGCTGCTTCCATAATTTGGCTATTGTAAATAATGCTGCAATAAACATAGGAGTGCACCAAAAATAGTAAAATACCTAGGAATAAACTTAAACCAAAGAGGTGAAAGACCTGTACTCTGAAAACTATAGAACATTGATGAAAGAAATTGAAGATGACACAGACAAATGGAAAGACATCCCATGCTCAAAGACTGGAAAATCAAATATTGTTAAAATGTCCATACTACCCAAAGCAATCTACAGATTTAATGCAATCCCTATCAAAATACCAACAGCATTTTTCACAGAGCTAGGACAAACAATCCTAAAATGTGTATGGAACTGCAAAAGACCTCAAATAACCAAAGCAATCTTGAAAAAGGGATATTTCTATTAAAAAAAAAACAGTTTTAAAATGATGTTGGAGACATATCCAAGAAACCACCAACCTAAGGGTGTTGTAGAAGAAAGCTGCTAGACATCCATGTCTTTCCTCATACTGAGACTTGGAGAAACTCTAAGCTCAGAGCCAGCAAATACACAGAGTAGTGGTGGCCTCGGGAGCAACCAAAAAAAGCAAAGAGCAAAAATGCATAAAAATATAAAACATTATTACAGTTATATTACATATGTAATTTTAATATGTAAAAGAAGCCTAAAAATGTTTATTTTTTCATTAATTAAGAAAACTGTAAGGCTTTATTCTGGATTTGAACTGAAAGAACTTTCCATCTTTGATGCATAGCTTTTATTTTTCGTGCCTTTTTTTGTTGTTGTTAACAATCCGTATGTATTTGGCAGACACAGTTTCCTAATGCCTTTACTGACTTCTTTCCTGCTAATAAAATCCAACGATCAATGGTGTTGGTCTTGACTAATAAAATGTCTCCCATTCCCTAATTTCTAACCCTCTTTAGGAGGTAGCATTTGGCCATACAGTTCAGGCCAGTGGAGAACACTCAGAAGTTTCTTGGCAAATTCTGATAAAGGGGACAGATGTTCCAGCACAGCCTGCTTGCCCTTGGTCCTGTTTTGAATGTGGGCATGATGTCTAGGGCTATACCAACAATTTTCATACATGAGGAAACAAGCATGAGTATAAATGAATACAACTGTGAGTGAAGGAGGAATTTCAAAAGACTTCGGGTTGCCGACGACACGGCCTCTGTATGGCTGGTTGTGACACACCTCCTTTAAGACTTCTGGTTAGGTGAAAAAATTCAGTTCCCATTGCTTTCGGTGAGTATTTTTCCAGTTAACTGCTGAGTGTATTATTAGTAAATCATTTCATTGTTTTTGAGACAAAAATATCACATGTTCCAGTTCCTCTGTTTTTAAAGTCTAATTGGACATATATGATAAACATAAATTGTAAAAGTGCCTACAGAGATACACAAACATATATAAAATGAAATAATATGGAATAAACTAGACCTGGCACAGACCAAGATGGGTTGATAATTTTCATGTCAATTTACTATGAACCTCTTATTATTCAAAATCTTAAAATTAACATTACCTTAGTAACAAGATTTTGTCAGATTCTTGTCAAGCTCAATCAACTGAATTCATTTAGTAGCGCTCCACCAAGTCACTGAAATATACCCAAATTGAAAAGGATGTCAGATTTGTATCTTAGTTAACCCTGAGAGGAGATTTTGTGATATTAAGATCCTGGACCTTCTAAATGTACAGAGCACTTAAGTAAATTGGCATTGTTGTCATGTAAAACACATCATGCTTTGTGACTCAGGGTCTGCTGCTTTGTTTCTGACAAATGCAGGCAATATCAAGAAAGCTGTCAGTTCTCTTAGATGTGTAATTTTATAAGGGGCTAATTTTTTCACACTGCCTAATGAGATTTTGCTAGCAAATAAGTGCCTAAAACATATGGGGATAATGTTCATTAGATCCAAGGGAACTGTTATCTTTAGAACTGTCAGAATTGAAATTTTAAAGGGATAAAACTTATTTTTTTCAAATTAATTGCCTTTGTCTACTGTTCAACACATATGTTAGGGCTGAAGAGAGAATTTGTGCTAACGTCTACAACTGTTTGACAATTCATTAAACAGCGTCATGCTTACAATTTTTTAGAAAACTAAAATCTTGCTTGCTCTATTCAGGCCACCTGACTTTATTATTGGTAATGTTTTATATCAGGAAAATATAATACATCCCTAAATTCTTATCTTTCTTGGGTCTATAACCTTTCACCTTTTCACCTTTTTCATAAAAACAGAAATCCTCTTTGGATTCCTTTCTGTTAACAAAAACAGATACTAATGTAGGCCTTTCACAAAAGCAAAGTGAAGTAATGGGAACTTTCGAAAAGCGAGGGGTACCTATATGGCTTATAAGTATTATTTTTAGTTTAATGTATTTTTATGTAGAAACTATCTCCCCAAATTGATTGGAGACCCCATAAGAGAAATTATATGTTAATTTCATTTTTAAGTAAGAACATGTAATTGCTCTGCCACATCCAGAAAAAGAGTTCAATGTATATATCTTGTGGTTGATGAGATGATTGTGCTCATCTAATGATAATTAGGGTAAGAATAATTTGCCTGCATTCTAAAAGTATTTATGCATTGCACACACCTACCTTTTGGTTGGGAATTTGCTTCGATCAATATATTTGAAGTCATCACAGAATGGGAAATTCAGAGAGAAATTTGCTATGACCAAGGGCCTAAGTAAGTAAATTAACACTTGCATACCCTCACAGAAGCCTGCCCAAATGAGCAGTGGCCTGATTGGGAAGAGCGTTGGTCTTATTGTCTTAACAATTATCAGAAGAGAGTCTGATTGGTGGAAAGACATCATCAAGAAGGAAACAACTTCCCTAAATATAAGTAAAGTCTACAATAACTCTTTTTTTTTTTTCCCCAAAGACTAGAATGTGTACAGCATGCAATCAGATATGCAAGCTTTTTTGGCCCTGAATTACAAGGCGTATTTCACAGCCTTCAACACTCTGACAATGAAGATCTTGTCAAGTCCTTTGAGACACCCAACCTGGGCCCTTTCTCAAGTTATTTTTATAATCCTGTGTCCCCATCCAACTGTTCTTAAAGGTATACAGTTTTCCCTGCTATCCAAAAGTAGAGCTTTTCTATGGAAACTTTTGTAAGCCAAAATAGTGTCAAGTGAAGAAGTAACTACCATTAATTATTTGGAAACACTTTTGAGCATTCCCAGACCCCAAAAAATAACCTCTCTTAGGACTTTCCTAATACCTTAGATCTCATTTTGCTAGAGGGATGCACAAAATAAATGAAAATAAAGCACAGATGCTCACAGACACAGTTCAACACTATGAGGCTTGAGTGAAGTGCTGAGTGCAGTTCCTAAAGAAAGAGTTTATTGGGGTGCACTGCCTTTAAACGGCTCCCTGCAAAACAAAGAGTGAATGCCTATTTTCACCTTTCACCGTTTTCATAAAAACAGAAATCCTCTTTGGATTTCTTTCTGTTAACAGAAACAGATACTAATGTAGGCCTTTCACAAAAGCAAAGTGAAATAATGGGAAATTTCGAAAAGCGAGGGGTACCTGTATGGCAATTCTGGTATGTGCCAGTGGGCTTACCTACAGCCAAAGGTGAACCATAAGCAATACTGGGCACTTAGCTTATGGGCATGAGGGTATCTTGCCCTTGGAATATTCTTTCCCATCATTCCTATCATCTATGTAAATAAGACTTTCCAGTCCTTGCTGGGTTGAATGTGAGATAAATCCCAAGTGTCCCTGGGATGTAACTCCGCAGGTCTAAAATTTAGTCTAATCTGTCAGAGTTGGATTTGTGTTTGCATCTCCTGGTTCCTCTATTTACTATGTGTTCTTGGACAGATGATTTCACCTCTGGAGTCAGGCTCCTCTTTGCAAAAGAGAGCTAAAAAGGCAATATAATTAAATGAGATAGTTTACACGGCCTTGGGATCGTATCTTGCATTCTTTTGTCTCCCAAGGCATAAAGGAAGAGAAGCTAGTTCTTTTCCCACATTTACTGAATATAATGAAAAATGGGATTGTACTTCCTGTCAGAGTGATCGATCTGATTTGGTCTTCAAATCAACACAATATCAGAAGTTGCAGAGTTAAAATCCAATGAAATTTCAGCAAAGACACAACATTATAGTCACAGTTCTTTTCTTCTCTATCACGCTGGTCATGAGTCTATCCCTTGGTCAATGTTTTGCGCTGCCTATAACCTCTGGAATCAAAAATGCAAGAGCATTTTTGTGATTATCCATTTATTTTCAAGGGTAGATTGTTATTTCCTTTTATCTATACTAAATCAAATAAGCAAAATCTTATCTTTTGTAGCATGTAAGCTTTCTTGAAAATTTTGAAGATAAGATCTTTCAAGACTTAACATGCATTCTCTCACTAGGACTGTTTTCTGCCTTAACTATAAATGTGCCTGGAAAATAAGCAAAAGTATTGGAATCAAGTATTTAGGGTTACCTATTATTTTCCACTAAGAACATGAAAGTTTGACTTTTCTTATTTGAGCGTGGGTAAATACATCTGAGTATGTGATTGTGCCATGCACCTGTAATGAGTGGGGAAATTCACTTAACATATACTATGTCAAATTAATGATTAGTTCCTAATAAACTCAGAACCGAAGGATCAACCTCAATATTAGGTAAGCTACAATTTATTTGTTTTTTTAAAGGAAGATGAGAAATTCATTCTTATTTCAATGTTTTTGTGACAGACATGAATTTGGTTTATAGCTTCCCACTCTACCTGTTCTTTTAACCTCATTCAAATATATTTGGAAGGAAATAAAGCCAACATTGATGGCATTGTTGGCCAAACTGATGTCAAGAAAATCTGATAAGAATATTAGAAAAATTGAAGACATAATAGAGAAGAGTGAATTTAAAAAAATCTCCTGAAAACATTAAGCATTAAAAGAAAGAGCACAGTGGCTAGAAGCCAGAGCCCGGGGAGGGGAGGGGGGCGAATATCACTTTAATCCCTTGCTAATTCTCACAGATCTGAGTTCTCTGTGGAAACAGATATGAAGCTCACTGGCCTTAGGCATATAAAAAGCAACAAAAGTGAAAAAGATCACACCAAGTTTTGGCAAGGTTTGATCTTTATGCTAAAAAAAAAAAAAATTAGGAAAGCCTAATCTTATGCTAGCTCAGTATAAGATGAAAGATTTCCAGACAAATCATAAATGTTAAGAAAATACCTTCAAAAACAAAAACAGCATTTTTGAAAACATGAAACTGAATGTAACAAAATAAAATTATT
Organism: Neomonachus schauinslandi; assembly: GCF_002201575.2. Classification (NCBI taxonomy): domain Eukaryota; kingdom Metazoa; phylum Chordata; class Mammalia; order Carnivora; family Phocidae; genus Neomonachus; species Neomonachus schauinslandi. Next base: position 41,189,365 of record NC_058416.1, on the reverse strand, counting down.
CAGGATATCAAGGAACACATGAAACCACCCTACTAAAATGATTATTGTTTTTAACAATAGCCTATAATAGCAACAGGGAAAAAAACAAATTTAACAACTATATTTGAAGATTTAGGTGATGAAAAGATATCCTGCTGAATAAAACATAAATATGTAAAATACTTGTATCGTTTAGAGTTTTATTTAAAAAGGTTTTCTATGAAGTTGAATTCCTCAAAACAAGATATTTAATAGAGATTTAAATCAAATAATGAAACAAATTTTGATCATTGAAAAATATATGATAATTAAGAAAAATCAAAGTTCCCCTTAATAGTAACTAACCTATAGATCTTAATCACAATTTACTAGTTATTACATTCATTTTGTTCACAATATTATAATTCTGAGTTGGGATGGATACAGAAGCTAAGATAACAAATGACAAAATCTCTACAAAAGCTAATAATTCATCAGTGTCTGTCTTTGATCTGAAGGACAGCAATGTCATTTAGAAGATAAAATGATGCATCACGGAGAGAGAACCAACATGAGTTTTTGTCTTCATTTTTGTTTTAAATTTTTATTCCTATCATATTAAAGAACAAATCGTAGAAATCTTTGAAGAACTGATACTCAGAGTTGCCTATGGCTTTAAAATTCAGTGCCACCTTAGATTTTATGGCAATAATTCTTAAACTGAAAGCATATAGCAATCACCTGTCTTACTTGATAAAAGTTAAATGCTCAGGTCATACCCTGGAGATATTGATTCAGTGGGTTTGCTGGAGGCCTGGAATCTATAATTTAAACAAGTCCTCCAGGAGGTTGGGTTACAGTTGCATATTGGCTCTCAATTTAAGAGACAGTATTCTAGAGACTGAAGTAAAGACCCAATTCCTATATTTGCACTCCTTGGTGATAGAGAAGCCTTACACCCTTTCAAAATATGGAGAAAAGACTATTATTGCTTTGGTAACTTCAGGAAAGTCATGGGACGGAGGCTTTTTGTCCACCAAAACCTATTCTCCTCTTTGTCCATACAAATTATAGCTGAGACGTGATTGTCCAGTCAGCTACATTTGCTAGAGAGAGGAATCATGTGATAAGCTCTCACCAATAGAACATGAGTGGAAGTGATATAGTCCCTCCCTGCTCAGTGAATTTAAGAATAGTGTCATACGTCTTCTACACTCCTATCTCTCTTTGTGAGGCTAGAATGGTGATGGTCAGAGAGAACTTAAAAGCCACATTTCAAAGTTGGAAAAGCTGCCATCAGTCTATCCCCCAAATGACTGCCAATTGTTGTAGATCACCACCCTGGACTGTTAAGAGAGAGAAAAATCAACTTCTGTGTTTTAAAACCGCTAAAATGTTTTTGGATCACTTATCCGTTACACTAACTACTATACAAAGTATAAGGGAAAATGTTATTATTATAATACTTTCATTGTAGTTAATACTATTGAACTCGTACTATAGGCCAAAGACTAAGTTATTGCTTTAAATATCATCTCATTTGATCATCTAAACAAGCTCATGACATGACACTTATTTTCCTCATTTTACCAGCAAGGCAACCGAAGGCGTAAAGAGGACACAGACAGGCTTCAGGTTACTCAGACAGGATTCTAACCCATATGTGTCTATTGAAATTTTTGCTCTAACCACTATAAATTCAGGAAAAAAATTAATATTTGCATCCATTTCCACAGAAAATTTAGTGATTTGCTGTGTCTGTAGACCTAATGAAATTTGTCAGCATCATATTTAAACCGATAACCTGAAAAAGATTGTCTCTTTCAATGACAGGGAGATTAATATTTGATAGACAGAGTAGAGACTTTCACAGCAAAACAACCTGAAGGAGAGATCTGAAGTAAATTAGCCCCAAGAGGATTGGTCGTGCTGACTTCCACAGCACATATACTAAAATTGCAATGATACAGAGAAGATTAGCATGGCCCAAGAGGACTGATCAACAGTGTGTTAAATTGGGGATGCTGTGGGGGTGAGGCTTCCTAGAACGATACCAAATGGATCGTCCAGGCCTTGCAACAATATCAAGCTATAGCTAAGAAAATTAGTGTTTTCTGTTCACTGAGAGGAAATAAACTGGGATCTGATCTCTGGGAAAAATAGCAAACAAACAAACAAAAATCTTCATTTCCTCTGGTTTCTTAATTCTATTCTTTTCATGATTCTATTTGTACTTGGCTGTATTTTGTCTTTAGGAATAAAGGTTGAAAATTATAACAAGGAAATAATTATTTACTCCTGGTCAGGCAAGATTGTAAAACGTAAGAAATCCAGGAGTCAGGCCCGTTGTTGGCAGCAGAGTCCTACAGGGAAGACCTGAAAAGCTTGCTGAAGCTGCAAGACCTTTAAGCTATAAACCACAAGAATTCAGGGTAGCAAAAACTGCTGTTTCTTCTTCACAGGATCAACTCTATTAATGTCCTTCCTGAACTTCACATTCTGAGGTCCTGGGTATACACGGAGCAATTCCCTTCACTTTTTTTTTTTTCAGGCAATATAGAGAACAAACCAGAACCAAAAAAATGTTCTGTATTCTGATGGGACAATAAATTGATGGCCCTTCAAATAGAGACATTCAAAATAATTATTCATCATTATTTTAGAAAAGTAGTTGAGTAGTCCAGAGTAAAGCGGGGGAGGAAATTCTGAGGCCATGCTTCAGGGCATATCCACTAACACACAGGAATCTTGCCTCAGAAGGCATTTTCTGGGGCATTTTAGACATAGGTGAGGATCCTTTTGAGGGTCACAAAGTCTGAGGGGAATTGCTGAAATTGGTTGAAGGAGCCATGAATAGTAGATAGTTTGCAATGTATGGGATAATTTTTCACACAATGAGCACCTACTCCTTGTCCCACTGACTTTTAAATATCTTACAGGATCTTTATGGGTAAAAAAAAAAAAAAAATTATTTGTGACTTTCTAAACTTACTTTTGCATGGTTTTAAAAGGCACTAAATTCTTTAATTATATAACTGGTAAGTTAGGGAAAACTTTAACACTGTTCTATTTAGAACATTACCAAGAGTTGATTAGCAGTTTAAAAAATTACGTACCAATGGTGGTATTTGTTTTTGGGTTTTGTTTTTGTTTTTGCTTTTGTTTTTGTTTGAGAGAGAGAGAGAGAGAGAGAGAGCAGTGAGTGAATAGTGGATGAGGGGCAGAGGGAGAGGGAAAGAGAAAATCTTAAGCAGGCTCTATGACCCAGCGCACAGCCCCATGTGGGGCTTGATCTCAGGTCCCTGAGATCATGACCTGAGCAGAAAGAGTCAGACATTTAACCAACTAAGCCACCCAGGAGCCCCAGTGGTGGTGTTTAATTCACCATTTAAACATATCTATCAATGTGGATTTGTGGCCATTGTATTCATGGTGATAGATACATTTACATACATGAGGTAATTAAATACACACACACACACACACATGCACGTATGTATGAGTGTGGGTGTTTAGTTAGTCCTCATTTCAAAATGTCAAATAAAGGAAAAATGTTGACAATATTCAACTGAATATTTAAAGTTGGGTTTTACAGCTTTGTCCACAAGTCCACAGTTACCAATTACTTACTCTGCTGACAGTTTTTTCTCTGCTGACAGTTTTTTCTTTTTCTAATTAAACTATGGGATGGTTAAGATCAAGTGTACATTTTACAAAGAAACACACCATTGTATTTGACAAAATTATACTTCCAGTGTTTAAAGTAATGTCTGAGAACTATAATACTGTCCCTAGCATGCTTATAAATAGTCTAATCAAAATGATAAAACACTCATTTCCTAAAGAATAGCAAAAGGATAGCAAAACATCAAAAGCTGAAAAACATTAGAGAAAAAATAAACTTATCAGCTGCAGCAGGTCATTAGTTCAAGAAAGGAGAAAAATCTAAATCAAATTACTTTCTTCTATTGAATTAAGCAGTGAACCTGATTGAAGAAAAATCAATGAGATAGTGAAAGTTAAAAAAAAAAATCCATTTATGTAATGAACAGTGGATAAGCATCTTTTCTTTAGAAGTGAATGAAAGCACCCTGCATAAAAATAAAATCCTGCTGCTTAGAGATGTATGCTTTACCACTAATTAAAAAGTCATAGAGGAAATGTGATTTTCAGAATTCCTAAGGTGGCAGCCAGGGAAATGTGCTGCTCAGGTCTGCTGCAGGGGGCATCGTTCACTGACAGACTCCACTGGATCCATCTGTCCTCGGGATTTACCATTGTGTTCACGTTGAGCCTGTCTTCCAGCAGCTGTCCCCATTGCCAAGCACAGTGTAGTGTGGGTACCAGCACAAATCCATTCCAACAGGACACTGGGCTCTTGTGATGGGCGACCTTAGCTTGAGAATTTCACACCTGCTTAGTTCAAGTTTCTTTGTCCCAGTCCTTCTTCCCCCTCTCCCTTCACAGGTGTCAGACCCCTACCACATTCTAAAGATACTCCCTGCCTTCTTCTATGTCCTCCCATTTGTCCTTCACAGGCATTTCCCCCAGTAAATTTTTGGACGTCTAATCCAACTTTGGGGTTTGGTTCTGGGAGAACCTGAACTGACACAGTAACAATGAGTATAAAGAAAATGACAAATTTTAATAACTTTATATATTAGTTTGCATGAAAAATTTCCTCTCTCTCATATCCTTGCCTCTGAAACAGAGCAGCAGGTGTGGTGAGTTGGGAAGGTGGATTTAGGGTCTCATTTTAAAAACTGAATAAAAGGTTTTAGCATTGTTTCACTATTCACCATTCATATAATATTCATATAATTAATGTAATCCATCGAGTGATAAATTTCATAAACTGTGAAAAGATAATAAAGAAATGAACAATTGATCCTAAAATTATCCTAAAAGGATTTTGCTTGCTAATTGATTCTCTTGCGGGGTTGTTTTAGTTAATCAAATAAAAATTGAATACCAAAGTTAAAATATTATGAAATGATGTGACATATTTTTAATATGTACCTGAAAAGATAAATGAGGTCCTTCTTATGTGGTAAAAAGGGTATTAGTAAATTTAGAAACAATCATACACTATTTTAAAAATTCTTGCTTGCCAAGAACTTTCAGTTTCTATATTTGCTGCAGTTGACTAAGGATAAGATCAAGCACATGAAAATGGAACTATACTGCTCTCATTTGTGTTCTATTTAAAAAGATATAATACTGGGCGCCTGGGTGGCTCAGTTGGTTAAGCGACTGCCTTCAGCTCAGGTCATGATCCCAGGGTCCTGGGATTGAGTCCCGCATCGGGCTCCCTGCTCTGCGGGGAGCCTGCTTCTCCCTCTCCCACTCCCCCTGCTTGTGTTCCCTCTCTCGCTGTGTCTCTCTCTATCAAATAAATAAATAAAATCTTAAAAAATAAAAAATAAAAAGATATAATACTTAAATTTAAAAATCTGTATGAACATGCAATACTAGATGGGATGATTAATCCATTTGAAATGGATGTGAAACATGTTAGCCAATAATTCAGGAAGAATTAATTAAAAATGATTTTGAAGCCAAAGCAAGATTTAATATATCTAATTATGGTAAGTTTTAAACACAATTAAAACTTACATAACTCACTCCTTGAAAAGAACTAAATTTATTATTAGAGCATTTGCAACCATATATTTCAATTAAAACAGGTGTCTGCATGCAGTATATAGTTACTAGAAGACAACAAAACCGATTGCAAATAATAAGAAAGAAATTTGAGGGTTTTTTTTTTTAACAATGGAAGAAACAAATTCTATTAAATTAGCAGAGATGCATGAAATAAATTGATTTAAAGGTGATTTAAACAATGTTTTATATTCACTTACTATTATTTGAAAATTATACATTAAAATTATTCGTTTGTTAGAGGCATTTTGGTTTTTTTCAGTCCTGCACTGACATAGTCCCATGGCATCTATCCCATATCTATAAAGCTTTTTGTAGTATTGTCTTTTTTTCCCCCTGTATTTCTTCTAGGTCTGTAAGGTCTTTTTAAATTATGGAAACTGAATATTTGTCTTGACAGAGGGTGAGATTTTGTGTCGAATTTGCTTCTTCCTTTGAGTAGGAGATGCCCCTGAAGTTTAGCTGGTTACAAGGTCAAATTCCCACTCAGTGTGGTCATGTGGCTAAGTCTGAGTCAATGGCATTAAGAGGAGATAGTGTCTGCAATTCTGAATCATCTCATTAATAGTGGAGCCCCATCTCCTGGATGTCCCCTCCCCACTGGCTGGTGGCTGGGAAAGAGTGATTCTGCTGCCACCTTGAAAGCCACATTTGGTTTGGCATTGGTCTGTGTCACAAGTAAAATATATTGAACTTAAGCTATTCATTTAAGAGAGAGAGACAGAGCGAAAGCGCACACATGAGCAGGGGGAGGGGCAGAGGGAGAGGAGAGAGAGAATCCCAGGCAGACTCCCACTGAGCATGGAGCTGACCCCGGGGCTCCCTCCCACAACTGTGAGATCATGACCTGAGCCGAAATCAAGAGTCAGGTGCTTCACTGAGCCACCCAGGTGCCCCACCAATTTCTTAATAATTCATATTTTAAGATATGATTTATTTTCTGTGATACTTGTTACTACCCCACTCTATGTCATAACACAGAATTATTTTGACATTAACTTACATCTAAGGGCAGCTTATTTGTGAGAACAATTTTTCCTCATTGTCTTCACCTCAACAGTCTGTCATTTGTCTTGGCATATCATTCCCATGCCCACTACTGTTATTTCCTTATTTCTCTTGTCGAATACAAAAACAAAAGTAAACCAAAACGTGGCCTATTTTAACTTATCCTAATAGCAATTTTCATTCCGTATTTTTCTTTACTGGTTATATAGATACCCTCTGATTTTTTACTTTTCTTCTTTCTTTTTCTTTTCTTTTTTCTTTCTTTCTTTTTTTTTTTTTTAGAGAGGGAGAGAGAGAGAGAAGGGGTAGGGGACAAAGGGAGAGGGAGAGAGAGAATCTTAAGCAGGCTCCACGCCCAGTGTAGAGCCCATTTCAGGGCTTGATCTCACAACGCTAAGATCATCACCTGAGCCAAAATGAAGAGTTGGTCACTTAACTGACTGAGCCACCCAGGTGCCCCTTTACTTTTCTTAAGCCAATATTTATTCATTATAAGTGGGTCCCAGGCATCAAGCTGTTTCATTATGTCTTCTTGTTTAGTCATGTCCAAGTACTTGACATTGAAATACAATATTTTATTATCAATTATTCTTTTGTTTGCCTTTATATTGCAGTTAGGAAGTATATTTAATTCAGGGGGAATTTTGTGTTTAGTTAGGTTATGAACTTTATCTCAAGATAGTAAATGGGGCATGTCTTAGGAAACTAATGTGCTATGAAAAGCAAGTGTTGGATCTTGAAATTCTTAGTATCATTGCTCTGGGGACTGGCTTATCTAAGACTATCTTACAAATACATGTATTACTTTTCCTGAAGGGAAATATGGCAAATACAATCCACCTGGGCTAGCAGACTGGTGCCTGATAGGTTGAGACTCATCAACTGGGGTTCATCTAGGTCTTTAGTTATTCAGCTCTTCAGTATCTACACCAATGTTTCAAGGAATGTGTATCATGGGAGAAGCTAGATTTCACTTAAGGTGAAGTGGTGGCAGTAGTATGAGATCACAGTGGGGATGATGTTCAGGAATCTGTTCTAGAAGAAGAGAGGTACCACAGGAGCACAGGAACATTGCCCCTGGCATAGGGTAGATACATTTAGAATGGGATGTGGAGTCTCATAAAGAGTTACTAGGATCAAAAACGGGAAAACAAAGGAAGGGGAAAAATTTCAGCTCAAGAATAGCAACACGGGAGGGATTTTCATGTATCCATTAACACATTTGTATTGCATCTCTTTCAGATTGGAGTAAGTACTGGGGAGAATGTGAAGAAAGATGATTCATGATTCTTATGAGTCTTGTAGTATAGTGGTTAGAAATGTGAACTGGATTGACTTTGAGATGGTGAATAACTACTACTTACTGAAAGATGATTGTATAATACGCAACAGACTAGGCAGTTTCTATATATTTTCTTATCCACTGTCAATATTCAAATTATAACACTTTATATTATAAATTTTATTATGTAAATTATATCTCAATACCCTTGATTATTAAAAACAAACACCCTCCACGTGTACTCACTTAGAAGAGACTCTATTACCAGAATCAACTAGAGTATATTTATTTTTCAATTTGATTAATTCTTATGCTGGGAAAAGCACATGAGTTAATTTATTTGCGGAAGGCATTACAATATCCATGAGCTTTGATCTGACTGCAAAGGATAGTGAAAACAAGAAATTATGTTGCACCATTTGGAAGAAAGACAAATACTAAAAGGGTTTGATATATGTGAGTTCCTATACTTTTCAATTTGCCTGAAGCTGTTCCTGAACAGACCATTCTGAATCAAGAACACTAATTTTGATTCTATTCCCTCTAGACTTTATTTGCATACGTTTATCTTACACTGCATTTAAGAAAATCAGACTAATTACTATAAACAAACATACATGAGAAGCAATATTTGGACAGTGATGATCATCTTAAAATGTGACTGCATAAGGTGATTGGAATTTCATTAAAATAAAAAATTAAAGTACTTGAGGAAGAAAACATATATGAATAAACTTGGTTCTTTAATATTACATTAACTGAGCATGTTATTATTATAGCAGGGAAGGAATACAATTCTGCCACATGCCCATTCAGACCATTTAATATTCTTGCAGTGGAATAAAAGAGAGAGATAATATTTGGTGCATAGATGGTCTGAAAAGCACTTACTTTTGTACATTGTCTTGACATTAAAGAATTATCATTAAAAAATCATTATCACAGTCTGAAAGATAGTATTACAAAAGTAATTTCTCTCAACATGTAAGATTGAAATGTAAGCAAAGTGATCGTTAACAAATTTCAGGAATGTACATTTAAATAGAGAGATGAGGTCATTAAGTAAACATTTAGTGAGTTTATTTTATGTTTCAAACACTTATCTTATAGGATATTTCCCCTCTTCTGCTTTTCAGGAAAAAAAAAAGGTAGACATAAGTACTTAAATATTTCAGACAAATTACTTTAGTCATTATATATACAAATACACATTGGTTTTAAGAGCTTTTTTCAAAGTGTGAATAAAAGCAGAGGATTTTCAGTACAAGGAAAACAGTACCTTAAAGATTTTAACTCTAAACAATGGTGAAGGGGAACAGAATTTGCCATCTCAAAATATGCCCGTTTGGCATAAGGGTTATCTTGAGTTGATTATTTTTAAGAAGCTAATCACAGAGGAAAAGCTCTGAAAACCAATAGAAGTTACTACCTATTTGTAAGAGAATTTTTTATATATATATTCAGATTGTATTTATTAATTTGAGAGAGAGCAAGAGCGAGAGAGAGAGCATGAGCGAGAGAGAGAGAGCATGAGCAATGGGGAGAGGCGGACGGAGAGGGAGAAGCATGCTCCCCGCTGAGCAGGGAGCTGGATGTGGGGCTCGATCCCAGGATCCCAAGATCATTACCTGAGCTGATGGCAGATACTTAAACAACTGAGCCACCCAGGCGCCCCAAGAAATTTATATCTATAAGGGAAATCTCTACTTATAAGGGTATCTCCCTCTCAGTGGTAGGAAAAAGAGGATGACTAAATCTCTAGAAACTTGTCAGTGGAGAAGGCATGATTTCAATCTGCATAACAACCATACTTTTGTTTACTGTGCTTTGTCTGATAACCTCCCATTACCAACTCTCCTCACCCCCAACATCTTCCTTTGTTTCTAGCTGGAGATAGTATTTGAGGTGATGGTTTGGGCCATTTTAGGGAATTACCCAGTTTTCCTGGGTATCTCCTATGTATACAGGAGGTGTCCATGTTATTAAACTTCTGTGTTTTTCTCCTGTTCATCTGTCTTTTATTACAGGGGAATCCCAGCCAAAAACCTAGAAGGGTAAAGGGAAAATTATTTTTCTCCCCACACAATGGTACACATATAGTTTTGTTATAATAGTGTCAAAGTCTATTTTTAATTTATTGTTAATCTGTTCATAGCACCCCTTCCTTGTCCAGAGTTATTAATTATAGTCATATAATTTTATCACAGATTTAATTATATTAATTAGACAAAATGCATCAAATGCTTACTAGGTATCAAGTGCTATTGTAGGTAGACACATTGAGACTAAGATAAAAAAATTAGCCTGTCCTCATGGAGCTACTATTTATGTAGTATTTTTACTTGTGTTTTTTTTTTCCTGTTTATTCATTTAATATCAATCTTCTTTTCTACATTGTAAACTCATGAATATATACATCAAAACCATTTTATTAACTACTTACATTTAGCACATTGCACAATACTTGGCACATAGTAATTACTTATTAAGTATTTTTAAATAAATGGAGGAATAAATGAAATAATATTTATTTCAAAAGCTTAGCATTATTGCTAAAGTAAATAGTAACCTAAAAACTCAGAAACAAACCACTCTACTGTGTTTTTTTAATTCAAATTTCTTTCAACTGCTCAGAGATAAAACAGAAAAACATAACACATGGCACCACACTTAGTAAACTTAGAGATTAGTAGGTAGAGACAGACTTACAAGCAAATGTTTGCTACAAAACATTGTATAAATCTCTGAAGAAAAGGATTCAAGGGGGTGGCTGACTTGACCCTTAATAAATGACCACCAGGCAAAATAAGACTTCTTTCCTTTCTTTCTTTCTTCTTTCTTTCTTTCTTTTTCTTTCTTTCTTTTTCTTTCTTTCTTTCTTTCTTTCTTTCTTTCTTTCTTTCTTTCTTCTTTCTTTCTTTTTCTTTCTTTCTTTCTTTTTCTTTCTTTCTTTTTCTTTCTTTCTTTCTTCTTTCTTTTCTTTCTTTCTCTTTCTTTCTTTCTTTCTTTTCTTTCTTTCTTTCTTTCTTTCTTTCTTTCTTTCTTTCTTTCTCTTTCTTTCTTTCTTTCTTTCTTTCTTTCTTTCTTCTTTCTTTCTTTTCTTTCTTTCTTTCTCTTTCTTTCTTTCTTTCTTTCTTTCTTTCTTTCTTTCTTTCTTTCTTTCTTTCTTTCTTTCGATTTTATTTATTTATTTGAGAGAGAACATGCTCCTGAGCACAAGGAGTGTGGGGGGGGAGGTGGTTGGAAAGGGGCAGAGAGAGAGGAACAGGCTCAGCAGGGAGCCTGACAGGAGGCTGATCCCAGGACACCCAGATCATGACCTGAATGGAAGGCAGATGTTTAATCGACTGAGCTACTGAGGTGCCCTCCTTCCTTTCCTTTCCTTTCCTTTCCTTTCCTTTCCTTTCCTTTCCTTTCCTTTTTGCTTTCCTTTCCTCTTTCTTTTCCTTTCTTTTCTCTCTTTCTTTCTTTTTTCTTTCTTTCTTTCTTTCTTTCTTTCTTTCTTTCTTTCTTTCTTTCTTTCTTTCTTTTTTTTCTTTCTTTCTTTTTCTTTCTTTCTTCTCTAATGAAAGGCCCAAGAATGATCTATAAGCAATCACTAAAATACTTCTTTCCCCCTCTATTATAACTTGGGATCATGCCAGTTTTGTTTCCCACTATGACTAGGTATTCAATAAATTGGTGAATTTTGAATGAATGTCAGTGTGAGAAATGCTCGAAATTATAAACAACACAACATTGTTCACCAGATCAATTAGTACTGGTTTTAGTCATATGGTCTTTGGACCACATCTGTGTAGGATGACTGCAGTGATATATTTAGCTGCTGTTTATTGAATGTGTGGGATGGCAGTGAGCAACATAAATATTCAAAGTCACCTATTATAAGCTCCAAGTACATATTCCTGCCTGAGTAATAACAGTAATAGAATGTTGGGGAAAATAAGAAGGAGGGAATGATATAGGAAAGTGTGGCAGTTTCAAAACACTCATATTATCTGGTCAAATAGTTTACTATATATTTGGTCATTACTTTAACACTTACACAAAAGAGGAATTGTAGGGCGCCTGGGTGGCTCAGATGGTTAAGCGTCTGCCTTCGGCTCAGGTCATGATCCCGGGGTCCTGGGATCGAGTCCCACATCGGGCTCCCGGCTCGGCGGGGAGCCTGCTTCTCCCTCTGACCCTCTCCCCTCTCATGCTGTTTCTCTCTCGCTCGCTCTCTAAAAAATAAATAAAATCTTAAAAAAAAAAAAAAAAGAGGAATTGTAATGATATATCGTAAAGTCAAGGATCAGAAACATGTTACTATTTGTCTTCCCAATGACAACTGTTCTATAAGACAGAAGAAGATAAGATATATATCACTATAAACATGAATGATTTTATTTGATCCAGTATTTACATGTTTGATGACATTGGGGAGTTACACAATCCCTTTGAACCTCAGTTTCTGCCTACTCTCCATCTTTCACAACATTCTGTAGGTTATACAAATTTAGATTATACAAATTATTAACAGCAAGCTAACACATGGAGGTATTCCAAAATGTAATAAGTCATAAAACCCAAAGAAATTTAAAATATTGCATGTTCAATATCAGTGCCCAATATAGAGTAACTTTACTAGTTAAAAAACAACAGCAGCAACAAAACAAAATACCAATATATCCAAATATTAGATTATTTTATCAGAAACATTTTTAAAAGAAGCTAAAATAATATAGGTGACAATATTGTACTTCACCTGAGCCCAGAAAACAGTCTGATTAAGAGATCCCCCACCCTTCTGTGTTCCAGAAAAGGCTTCCTCCAAAGAACCTTTCTTCCATGTAACTTAAGTAATACTCTGTCCACTCTTTCTCACGATTCCCATGAAGCTTGCAGATAATTCCCTTATTTACCTGTGACAAGGTCAAACACAAACATTTCCCCTTTTGCCTGAACCTCCTTAATATGCCAGATGCAGATCTTCCCCTCCCAGTTTTTTGCCTCAAGAATGATTAGCTGACATTAGAACTGTTTGTCCCCCTGCATCTAGCTAGACCTAGGGATAGACATTTCCTGTTCAGCTAACCGGCTGAGACATCTCCTGATTGCAAAAACAATCCCACCTTTAACTTGTCTACTCCTCCCCACAAAAATGTAAAGGAAAACCCACACTGCTCAGACATTGACTTTCATATCTCCCTATTGCAATAGCCTAAATAAAATCAATTTTCTTACTTGTTTGGCTTTAGCCAAAAGCATAGCTATGTATGTATTAACAAAATATTTACTGAGTACCAATTCTTTGCTGATCACTGTTCCAAGTTCTCAGAATTTAACAGTAAGCAAAACAAAACAAAACAAAAATTTCCCGGTCTCAAGGAACTTATATTCCAGAAAGAAAGATAAGAAAGAAGATAAAGCAATAAAGATAAAATAAAGAAGATAATAAAAATGGTAGCAAATACATATTTATGTGCCAGGCAGTGATGAGTATTATGAAGGAACAATGTAGCAGGGTAAGGGATGGTGGCTGAATGAGGAACTCTCTATGAAGGTGCTAATATAACAGGAGGTCGGAGGCAAGATGACCTGAGCAACTGGAGAGACCAACATCATATAGTTAACTGGGAAAATTTCATTTTAGGCAGAAGGAAAGGTAAATGCAAAGTTGGGAGTGTGATTGGTCCAGAAACAGAGAAGGGCGGTGGAACAGGAATGGCAGGAGCAGGTAGAGAGAGTTGGAAATAAGAAAAAAGAAACAAGAGTCTACACCCACTGGGTCCTTGAGATACTGGAGAAAGCACTGGTGGGTTTGAGCACAGAAATAATAAAACTTCATTTAAATTGTAAAAGACTTTTGTTCCCACTTTCTAGAGAAGATTATTATAAACAAAAGGAGAAGCAGGGAGACAAGTTCAGATTAATTTGCTAAGATCAGGATGGGGAGAAATCAGGAAGGGAAGCAAATGATTGTGACTTTTAGAAGTGAAGATGGGGGTAAGTTGTGGTCAGATTCCAAATATATTTTTGTGGTAGAGCCCACAGGGCAAGCTGTGGAATTGGATGTGCGATGTCATAAAAAGAGATAGATCTATGACAACTCCGAGGTATTTTTTGCTTCAGCTCTTTTTTTTTTTTTTTTTTAATTAGTCCTACAATGATGGGAAGTAATGGAGAAGAAAATATTAGGGTGGGTTGGGAGTAGAAGTCAAGAGTTCTTTTTGGGATATGTTTAGTTTAGAAATGCATCTTTGACATGCAATTGGATATCTCAAATGTACGGTTTGGTATATTAGTCTGGGGGTGGAGAGTGGAGATACACATTTGGCTGCACTCAGTGAAGCAATATTATTTAATGTCATGCCACTCAACAGGATTTCCCAGAGGAGGTCCATAGATAGGAAGGAAACAGGCTTAGAGGCAGAACAGGGCAGGGGCCTCAAACTATTACCCTGTTTCATGAAAGGATTTCAAAACTACTTATCCCTTTGCACATTTTAAAATTGACACTATAATTTTTCAGTATAGGCCCTCTGCCTTCTTGTTTTAGCTGTTACACCGTTAAACAAGTGTTCATTTCACCATCTTCTTAGAGTCACATTTTTTGCATTTTTGTGCTTTTTGTTAATGATTTCCCTGTTTAAAATGCCCCACATGCAATACACAAGTGCAGTTACGTAGCACTCCTTGGCATACGAGGGCCATGGCATGCCTTATGGATGTGTGAGTTAGATAAGCTTTATTTGAGCATGAGTTATAATACTATTGGCTCTGAGTTCAATGTTGATGAATCAACAATATGGTACAATCAGAAAAGGAAGAGAAAATTCAAGGTACTGTATGTGAGGCTACTTTAGAAAGGGATAAAGTGACATCTGTAGGGTATGAAAGAGCCGTGATAAAGATGGAAAAATGCCCCAATTTGTGGATCCACAAGACGACAACTAATTTAAAAAAGCATCGTGCACCATATTATTGTGAGGCTGAAAGCCAAAGAAATTTACAGTCACATCCAGGTTCAGGAAAATGTGAAACCTATCTCAGCTAGTGCTGGCTGGCTCACACATTTCAGAAGGAGATCTGGCATGACACTGTTAAACGTGAAGGCAAGGCAGATTCCACAGATCAGGAGGCTGTGGGAGAAGTTAATAAAAATGCCTGTGAAGTGTTATACAGGAAAAGGGTTACATGGAAGAGTAGGTTTTCAAACACTGATGAGACTGGCTTTTTTTTATGACGACACTGGCCAACAACTTCTATGACACAAATAACTTCCAAAGCTCCTGGCTTTAAATCATCCAGAGATCATGCAATTAGTTATTCGTAAGAACTATATATTAAATGGAGTGTATTTCAACAGAAACACGTGTAAAATAAAATTTTGTGACCTAAGGCTCTCAGGAACCTAACTCTGTCAGAGTGAGAGTTCCATATCTGTCAACTCAGTATTCCCAGCAGATTTAGAGAACGTAACTAGTATAAATAATGAGAATTGAAATATATACACATGCACACACTCTTTGGAATGTTCCAGTAGAGATGAAAATACTGATAATGACTGAGAGAAGGAATTATTAAAAGAGGAAAGTCTATACACTAATGAGATGTTGGAATCCAATGCACAAATTGAGGTACCGTCATTTGATTACGGCAGTCACCCCTTCTGTTGTAAAATGAAGGAAGACAAAATATATATGTACAGATACAGTTGAATTGGGAGACATATAAATGGAAGCATCTGGAAGTTTTCCAATTTCTCTATTAATGAAAAACATGATTAGTAACAGAGAGGAGAGAGAAGAGGTTGTACAGGTTTGAGGAAAGAGGAGCAGATGAGAAAAAGTTGAGAGACAGAGAAAATCTAGCAGGGAAATATAGAGAAGGATTGCCTGGTAGGGCCAAAGTCCCTTTGAGGTTTGTAATCATGAATTTAAAGTGAGTCCAGTCAGCATCTTTATGGCTTTTTTCAATCCACTTTCAGTTTTTCAGGTGCAAGCAAAGAATATGTGTAGAGTTGCATTTAACCATGTTGAAATTTTGCTAGAAGGAAGATTGTTAAAGCTATGGTTTAAATATATTTTTAGAGTTTTAGAATTGGAAGAAACTTTAGAAATTTTTTATTACCTTTGGGAGAAAAAAATTTCAGAGCAGATTTCAAAGCTGGGTGAACTTGTTTCCAAATGCCAGGTACATCTATTATTAGACTTAGCAAATTACTGGGGTTTTTTAAACAGTAAATTAGAAACAGTAACATTTCTTTTAGAGTAATTTAAAGATTATTATAAGACAAGAAAAATATAAAGAGAGTACCTATACAGGACCAGTCACCTAATTTGTGTTCAAGACATGTTAGTTTCCTTTTATCTTTGTTTGCATTCAGAAATGATAGACTCAGGATGTTAGAAACATTTTTAGAGTCTCAAAAATATTTACAGCTTTTTTTCTTTGCTGTTCCTGTTTTTTGAATTCTTCAATGGCTTGGGCAAAAAAGAAACTTTAGTAGAAAAAGTACAGTTCTGGGGCACCTGGGTGGCTCAGTTGTTAAGCGTCTGCCTTCGGCTCAGGTCATGATCCCAGGGTTTTGGGATCGAGCCCCGCATCGGGCTCCCTGCTTGGCGGGAAGCCTGCTTCTCCCTCTCCCACTCCCCCTGCTGTGTTCCCTCTCTCGCTGCGTCTCTCTCTGTCGAATAAATAAATAAAATCTTAAAAAAAAAAAAAAAAGAAAAAGTACAGTTCTCTGACTCCTCTTAATCAGACAAAATTTGCCTTTGTTTGCTTAAGGCCAGAGAGTGAACATCATGTCTCTTTAGTGCTTTGCACTTTTGTTTTGCTCATTACATTGTTCTTGACCAATATTTGCTCTAAAGCAAGAAGCTTTCTCTGTTGACCGTTTACCATCAACAAAGAACATGGCAACGTGGAAACCCCTTCAGAAAAAGTATGAAGCTCTTCAGAGAACATTCCATGGCACCTGAGTTAACTTCAGAATATGTGTCTTAGCACAGGATTTTTTCATATTTAACTAATCCCCTTTGGGTGATCATCCTTTTGACAGAAAAGTCCACGAGGTTCTCAGTGCAGGCTTGGGTCCATGGCTCTGACATTCAGTCTTGAGGTTGGAAGTCTTAAAATCTCTCCGCTCCACTCTTCTGGATATATAAGTAAGACAATCATCCATGCCATTGGTTCTTTTCTGATGCTGTACCTCAATTCTATGCACAGACTCTTGTTCTAAATTTAAGCTCATCCCCTTTCCCTCTGATAAGGCAAAACTAGTCAGTAAATGACCAGGCATCATTGTCTCAGTTCTTCGGTTCCTCTTCCCTCCCCACCTCCCGCACATAACAGTTATAGTGACATTATTCTAGTGAGAATACCCTGTGTCCAAGTCTCCTTACTAAGCCCTTTTCCTGCATTATCTATTTATTCCCATAGTAGAGGCTGCTATTATAACAATTTTACAAATTAGATACTGAAAAGGAAAGTTAACTTGGCCTTGCCCTCTCGAAACTAAATTCTAGCAGTGGAGATAATTGTTAAATGACTAATTACAAACTTAATCAGTAAATGACAATAGTGATAAATGCTATGACAAGGCCTGGTACACTAGGAATGAGCCACATAACTGCAGACCTGATGATTCTGGGGAGTCTGCAAAGTCAGGGAGAGTTTCCTTGGGGAAATGTTATTTGCATTAAATTCCAAAGGATGCGCTGAAATTGACTCTGGCCATGTGGGAGGAGGAGAAGGATGGTCATTTCAGAAGATGAAACATCTTTTCTGAAGACATGGCAGAGCAGACTGAGGTAAATGCAAGGGGACTGGAGGGCCAAGATGGAAGGAAGAGTTGTGTGAGATGAGGCTAGAGAGCAGAAGCCAGATCTGGCAGGACCTCAAGGCTGCCCCAGAACTTTGTTATTTATCCTGAACGCAAGGGGAGCCTCTCTGAGGATCTGGGGAGACTGAAAGGAGGTAGCTAGAATGAGAGAAAGGAGGCCTGTTAAGAGGCCATGGCAGTATCCCAAGATGACAAAAGATGATGGCTCATGGACTACTATGGTGGCAGACAGGATGGAAAAAGTGAACGGGTTTAAGAGAAATTTGATAGGAGGAATCAGCTGGATATTACGGCTGAATTAATTTTAAGAGTGAGGGTGATAAATGAATGCCAGCCAACTAGATGGAATGTCCTAATGACATACCATTAATAAACCAGAAAAACTATGCTTGTTCACCCTTCAGGGTTCACAAGGGATACATTTTAGAATGATCACCTTTTATAATGCTTAAAAAATACTCTTACCTGAGGATATGTTTCAGGGGGTTTGAAATGTTTCCTTCCATGATACACCTCTGTCACCTGGGATTGGGAAACAGGAGCGGGCCTTGATTGACACGTTGAGCATGGAGGTTCAGCTGTTGGGAAGACCCACCAATTTGGTGGCAAAAGGGTCAAAGATCAAAGCCAGGTGTTTAATTATTTGACAATGTGGCTTTAGGTATTGAATGATTTATTTAGGACTCTGTATTATTGACTCCTTTGGATAATATAAATTACTTATGAATAGTGCAATAACATGATAATTACTATTTATATCATCTACTTTCCACCCACATATATATATTACCTGATTTTATCAATTCTTATGCTAACCCTCTGGGTTAATGTTCTTCCAAACAGGGCCCTTCCAAAGTTAGAAAGGTGGTAAGTGGCAGAGGCAAGATATGACCCAGGTGTGTGTTGCTCTCCTGCCTGGCCCTGAGTGGCTCTGCATCATACCAAAGCACCCAGGGAAAGTCTGAGAGCAAAGGGCTTCCATTTCCTACCATTGCCGCGTGTTGTAACTCAGAACTAAAGTTTCAGTTGTGAGCCAAATCTAGTTAAACTCCAGGACGAGGTTTTCAAGGGATTAGAAATCCTCTTCTTTTCCTTTTGATTAGAGTTTCGCATTCTGATTTGTCTCACAGCAAATGAGTTAGGTGAGTCCATTTCTGCCTATTATCCAAAGCTTTATATGGTGAGGAGTGGGCGTAGGTAGAAGATGTATTTGAGACCACGATGATTGAAAAAGCTGGGTGCATTTTGGGTAGGATAGACAGAACTGTACCAAGTATGAGGTGTCAGAGAAGAAGTACCTGACACTAGTTTAACGCTTGCAAAAGTATCAAATGAAGGCACAGTTATAGTTTGTTTTACAGTTACTCTCTAAAAATGAATCTATCGTTCCCCGAAAAAGAAAAGTCTTGAGTTTCTTTTCGAATATGGAACGCTGAGATTCTTTGCCCAGATTACTTCAGTGTTCAGATGTCCTTATCTTCCAAATCCCTTTTTTGGGTTTCTTAATGAAAATTTTCCTCCTCCTAGATTAGCCAGATACCTCTAGTTTTTAAATGTTCCTTTAAACGAGATTCTGCAGCCAAGATTATTTGTGAATCTACATTGTATGACATGATTGTTCAATGTGTTTTTACAGTTTGCTTTTTTTTTTTTTTTTTTGGTGTAAAAGCTACAATCTAATCCTGTCTTTAGGTTAAGTCTGCTGAGTCTCCTTTTGTATACAGCACCATCCCTAAATTGTCTGGATGCCTGAATGACGGGTGCAAAAAAGACAATGGTAAAAGTCGGAACTACTTTCCCTGCCCTTCATTAAACTTTCTCTTGAGCTGTGTGTGGCACTGCAGGTAATGAGTTCCATATGTGTGTCACCGTCTTCACCTACAGAGAAATAGCATTCAAATGTTCTGAGTCAGGAGCTACTTCAGAGAACATGTAAAAATGTGTAGCTAAAAAAAATTAAGAAGCTTATTTTTGGAGCCCAGCAGCCCTCGCCATCTACTGTCACCTTACCTCATTCTCTACTAAATGGAGCCCTTCAGAGGAACTAATAAAGAAAGCCATCCAACTAAGTAGGTCATAATCAAAATCCAAAATAAAGACTCTTAATATGATTTTCTCCAACTTACCTTTATTTAGTGTGTGATTGGGTCAGAGATCTTTATAATGAGGAAACTAAATCCATTTAGAATTTTTACATGCACCATTAGAATCACAGAATTTAGAGCTGGAAGAGCAAAAGCTGATAAGACTTAGAATTAAGTCACTCTTTTGCCATGGGTAAAGCAGCAGCAATGGGCCGTTTGCCCTTGGGGAACACTCGAGGTCACGTAGGTGACTCCAGCTTGAGTTAAGATGCAGAAAGAAATTAATATAAGACTACATAAAGGTGATTGATATTAGAAAGAAAAACATTTGGGCCAAAACACTGGAATGAAACATATTGCAAATAAGCTGTGGCAAACTAGTTTTCTGATTCTCCCAAACACTGTCTAGGAGGAAATTTGCTTAAATTACAAAAGATATTTGGGTCAAATAGAAGAGCAGCAGCAACTTGGCACTGTGGTATTGTTTAGGGGACTTTTTGACGATAGAGTCTAAAGTGTTTTCCTAGAGATTGCTTCATGCATTTGTGGAGCTTTGTAATGAAGATGCAATTATCCTTGTTTTAAAGATGGAGAAAGTAAAACACACAGAAGTGTTATGACCTCCCTGGTATCAAAAAGGCTTTAACGGAGTCTCAGAACTGGAATCCAAGTATCTAGGTTTTTAGTTTAATACTTTTAGTAATTAGATTTCAATGTTTCCTGACCTTGGGCCTTGCACGATACCTGAATGTATTATTAAAGTGCTCTGTAAAAAGTTCCCTGAGGATCTCCAAAAACAATCCACACTGTTGTTTTGCTTTTGGTGCAATCTTACTTAGAAAGTGGAAGAACAGTATTTTCCTGCATTTTAAGGGCTGAATCTTTCTCTCTCAAAATAGGTCAACAAAGAGTATGCAATTCGCTAATATTGGAAGCATTTCAAATCACCCGCAGTGGACTTGAACTTCTGGAATAATGGTTTTACCTTGGCCTGGTTCAATTTTATTTTCTCAAATGACTGTAAGGCCCATTGTCTAAAATTGGGTTTATATGGTGCCAGTATAAAAGGGTCTATAGCAAACTCTCTTTAATCTGACTGTTCAAGCACCAAATAACTTCTAGATCTGTGCTTATTTTGTATATTTTGTATGCAGTACATCTTATTGGGAATGAAGCACAAACTGATCCAGACAGATCATATTAATGGAAATCAAAGATTGGCCAGATCTCAGGACCAAAGGATCTTGGAGGTCATCTGCATCAATGCGACTCCTAACTCTGGCTCTATAATATAATCTGAGAGATTTTAAAAAACATATTTCCAGAGTCTCATCCTACACAAACTGAATTTAGTTTGAGGTAAAGAGATTATACCAGTACTTTTTTAAAAGTTCCCCAGGTGATTTAATATTCAGGCAGGTTTGAAAGACACATAATTATAAGAACTCTGCCAAGTTGAGGAGGGGGGGAGAAAGGAACAACCTAATTTCTAGGAGAAAAACCAGTATCCTATGGGCTGGTGAAGTATAAAGGGGTCCTCAAATAATCTGCTGCTCCTGGAGGGAGAGATCACAGGAGTCTCAGACGATCAGGGTTGGGAAATTATGCCCTCAATCCCTGAATCCTAGCATTTAAAAACTGACAATTTTACTTAAAGTAAAAGTAGCTGTAGTTCTAAGGGTGCCTAAGTGTCTCGGCCAGTTGAGGGTCCGACTCTTGATTCTGGCTCAGCTCATGATCTCACGGTCATGAGATCAAGCCCTGCATCAGGCTCTGCACTCAGCGGGGAGTCTACTTGAGAATCTCTCTCTCCCTTTCCCTCTGCCCCTCCTCGCCATGCTCTCTCAAATGAATAAATAAATCTTTTTAAAAAGTAGCTATAGTTCTATTAGAAAATATTTTTTTTTGTTTCTAACAAAATTATAGTCCAATGTAACATTACACAAAATAAAATTTATTGAAGACTGTTAAGAAACACAAACAAAATACACAGTTTATAAAGAGCATCATATAGTCCTGGATGCTGAAAATAAGTTCCTATTTCAGTAAGAACTGATATTTAACTTAACAGGGACACACATGGTTAACGTAGAAATATTTGTAGGTAAGTGAATATGCATGCACATAATATTTTCTTGCTCTGTTACCTGAAAGGTCTTAGAAGCAGTCATATCCTAGTTTCAGTGAGTGTGCCTAGCATCAAAAACTTATAGTGCCAGAAAGTAAGAACTAAAAACAAACAAACAAACAAAATTTAGAATAAAACATTGGTTAAGAATATGTCAAAGAGATACAAGAGCCAACTAATGGGCCAAAAAGAGCTCACAAGTGGCCAAAGCTAGAACTATTTAAACAACAAAATAAGTAAAATGGTATTGAATCATAACCCAAAGGAGATATTCATGAGTTCATTAGTTATAAATCAATGATGGACTAAATAAATAAATGGAGGAAAAGAAACAAATCTCCAGTACAGAAGAATTCCAAAAAACTATTGTAGATGTTCTCTGCTTTTAAGGAGGAAGGGCATATCCATAAATGTGGGCTATGTGTAGTGAATTTCTTTCAAATAATACAGTATAGAAAGAGGGAAACAAAGTTAAAATTATAGGCAGAAAATGGACAAACACTACCTCAAGTTGGGTTATGAGGGTTAACATCAATGATAAGTGATATCAATAGCCTGGGTGGCTCAGTGGGTTAAGCATCTGCCTTCGGCTCAGGTCATAATCTTAGGGTTTTAGGACTGAGCCCTGTTTCGGGCTCCCTCCTCAGCAGGGATCCTGCTTCTCCCTCTCCCTGTGCACCCCCCTTCATGCTCTCTCTATATATATCTCAAATAAATAAATAAAATCTTTTTTAAAAAAAATAGTATGTACCCTTGATATGATATGAGGAAAATGGCACTCTACCTCTTTGGTCTTCCTCCCAGAAATATATCACCTCCCAGAAATGTATCATGAGAAAATACCAGACATCTCAATTTGAAGGGCATTCTACACAATACCTGACAGTACTCTGCAAAATGATCCATGTCATCAAAAACAAGAAAAGTCTGAGAAACTGTTACAACCAGGAGGAATGTCAGGGGACATGACAAATAAATGTAATCAGGTATCCTGGATGAGATCCTGAAAGAGAAAAAGGACATTAGATAATAACTAAGGACGTCTGAATTAAGTATTAATGTAGCTAATAATAATGTAACAGTTCATTGTTCATTAATGGTCACAAACGTACCATTCTAATGTAAGATGTTCATAATCGGAGAAACTGAGTGTGGGGCATATGGGAACTCTTGCACTGTTTTCACAATAATTTTCCAACTCTAAATCTGTTCTAAAACAAAAAAATTGTTTAAAAAAAAAAAACAGTTTTTCCTCCCTTATGAAAAAATGGATTACTAACCTGTCCTTTGTTCTTACACACAGTTATATATGATTTCTATCATAGAAAGTAAAGGTCATCATGGTCTCTATTTGGAGTAGCCTTGATATTATCAGTAATTTCAAAATCTAATCATGGAGAAATTTTTTCATATTAAGTCTGGAGCCAGCCATTGCAAATTTCCCATTACTGGGGGCTAGTTACATATTCTATGGAGCATAATTCAGGTTTTCAAGAAGAAAATCTCCAAACATTGTTCTCCCACTAGTAATGAAGCCTCTATTTTTTCATGGTCACTAGCTTTGCCAAGCTATTTTTCTCTTGGATACTCTCATGGAATTTTTTTTTTCCCCCAACAGTGGCGGCTGTTCAAACTTACATAATAGAACTGTCACACTTTATAAACTGTGTTGAATATTCTGATCCCTTTCATTTGAAGAGGTCCTCTATTTCATGCCCAACTAGCTTTGAGGTCCTTCCGAGATAATCAAGTAGTCATTGGCACCTTGCGTGTAATAGTCACTGCTGCGTGAAGAGTCCATAAATTCAATTCTCTGTGCAAAAGCCATGGAAAACAGAGCCTTCCAGCTTAAATCACTGGCAAGCTACTCTATTAGATTTCTGAGGCTGACCCTGATAAACAAAATTTGGGAGGAAATCTTCTCTTATTGATTGCAAAATATCAGATGGCTTAGATGTAAATTCCAACAACTGCTTCTTCGCAGAGTAATGTTATACACTGGTTTTTTAGGCTACTTTTTATTATATTGATGCTATTTTAGTGGCTCAGCTCCCTCCGTGATTTGTGATCACAATCTGTGATCACAATCAGCCGTAGATAGGCCATTGTCCTGATTCAGTGTGATAATATGATCTACTTTGAGAATTCAGTCCACGCTGTTATTCCTGCTACACATCAGATAGTGAGTTGCTGTTGCACATCCTAAACTAGTTACAAGTTAGAACTCTATCTAACTAGTATAGATTGCCATGTATTTATTGCTGACCCAAGGCTCTTTCAGACACAGGTGACTCTCTTTAACTTGCTCTAATTGAAGTCTTGTCATGTTCTCCTGAAAAGAAATATTACAGACTCAACTTCATCACTATCGTGAACATTATGTATAAATCTCACCCTAAACCCTGTAGTGTTCTTCCAAAATACTTCAGTTACAAATATCTTTTTAAATATATATTTCTTTACTTTATCAGAGCCATACATCTTCCCTTATCAGTATCAAAGCACAACAGCAGGAGAAAAAAATGTCCTCATTCTCATCTCTAATTTTTTATAATGACGCAAGATTGTATGGCATCACTAAGGTAGCCTAGGCAAACAATAAACTGGAACAAAAACTTCAAATTCTCTGAGAACTAAATGAAAATAAGCATAGCTGATACATATATATATACATATATATGTACAAATACCTGTATGTTCATAGCTAATGCATACATACATACATAAATTCCTGAGAATTCACATAAAGCAGACACATTTTTTTTTTTTACTTTTTATTGACACCAGACCCATTTAAACTTAACGATGACGATGCATTTTAAGTTAAAGGATGAACAGAAGAAAGATTTCAAATTGCAAAAAAAAGGGGGGATTTATATGTTGACTTATTCCTTCTCATCAAACAATGCTGGCTTTATTCTGATAGCAGTAGAATTTCTTTTCTTTTTTTTTTTAAGATTTTTATTTATTTGACAGAGAGAGACACAGCGAGAGAGGGAACACAAGCAGGGAGAGTGGGAGGGGGAGAAGCAGGCTTCCCGTGGAGCAGGGAGCCCGATGTAGGACTCGATCCCAGGACCCTGGGATCATGACCTGAGCCGAAGGCAGATGCTTAACAACTGAGCCACCCAGGTGCCCCAGCAGTAGAATTTCTAATCTACATTTTTCAATATTTTCTATTCCTTTATCAATCTCAAACTTAGTCCTTATCCCCATCAGGACCATAAACAATGTAAATAAAAAGCAGTTCTCATTTTTATAAATTAACTATTTCTGTTATCTTAAATAGTTAACCATATATATAATATACACAAAGCATAGTAACAGTCTCATATCATTCTAAATTTTCAACAAGTTCTAATATTTTTGTACAAAGATAACTTTGGTAACACTACACAATATAAAACATTTGTATTTACTAATGATCTAAACAGTGATCAGTTCATTGCTCATCTGAATACAAGACCTTTTTTTTTTTTTTTTTGTCGTCTTTCTGCCTTCATCATCACTTTATGCTGGAGAGAGCTTTGAACTTATTAAGCTTTCATTCCTTTGTTCATTCAACAAATATATATTGATCACCTTGGCCATGCCAGGCACTGTACTAGACATTAATTACTTCAGTGGTAGACCAGAAGAGACACAGATTCTCTTTAATGTATCTTGCATTGAAATCAAGAACATTTACCTGTGTGACCTTAAGCAGGTATCTAAATTTCCTTTCCTATAACTTCTTCATTTGTTAATAAGAGACTATGACTAATGTCACAACGTTGAACTTAAATGAGAAACCAAGTATAAAAGTGAATTGCAAACTATAAAATATATAGAAAACTGATCTATCATTGTATGTATTCAAAAGAAAGAAATATTTACAGATGATATGAAGGTAGCATGAGAAGAAGACAGAAATACTTGGTATTTCCCAAAGAATTTCAGATAAGATAATGAAGCAATTTATCATACTTATAAAATAAAAATACTTTCCATGCAGTTAGATTTGTAGAATGGAAACTTTATTCATGACAAAACCCAGTGATCTATAAGCATCAAAAAATGTCAGGGATGAGTTTATTCTGTTCTTCTTTATATCTCCATTGAATGTCAGAGAAAAATCCTCTTTTGCTTCCAGCAGAGTGAGGGGAAAATTAACCATTTTGTAATACACCAGAGTATTCTATTTTCTTAAGGCCTGTCCTCAGAAGAAACTGTTTTACCAGAGCCATAAACTGCTCATATTTTATCATGGTCTAACCTACCCTGGGGAAGGGAAATACCCCATTCCAGCCCACTCTAGCCATCTTGTTCTATCTAATGGGAGAGGGGAGGGAACAGAAACATTGGTGAAGGTCACAGTCCAGGGGCCTAGGCTCACAAAAACACTTAGGTTTAATCATAGGACTAAAGTATACCTCCTCTCCTCCTACACCTTGTCACCACAATACTAAAGGTCATTTATTACAGTTCCTTTAAGGACATCGTGTGCACCTTTCTACAAAAAATTACAAGTCATACAAAAAAAGAAACAACACTGCTTGAAAAGACTGAATGAGCATCAGAACGGCAGCAATAATACAGGGACGAAAGGAAGGAATTAGGATTATTTTGTTATTATGAGGTATTTGCACCACCCATGAAGAAATATAGTGTTACTTAAAAGTGGACATTGATTAGTTGTAACTATATTGCAAACTCTAGAGGTTTAAAAAAAAAAGTGGAATTGATATACTAAGAAAAAGGAGAAAATGGAATCATATAAAATGCTCAGTTTGAACCGTAAAAGGCAGAGAAAGTGTAGAAGACAAAAATAGGAAAAAGAAGTAGGGCAACAAATAGAAAACAGTAACAAATACAGTAGAAACTAATCCAACTACATCAATAATCTCTTCAAATATCAATGGTCTAAATATACCAATTTAAAGGCAGATTGTCAGAGTTAATCAAGAAAAAATTCCAAACTATATGTTGTCTCAAGAAACCCACTTTAATAAAAGATAGATATTGATTACAATTAAAGGACTGGAGAAAGATATACTTAATAGCACCAATTAAAAGAAAGTAGGAGTACCTACATTAATTTCAGGCAGAGCAGAGAAAGTTGTCGGATAAAGAGGGCAATTACATAATGATAAAGAGGTCAATACTCTAAGACATAACAATCCTTAATGTACACGCACCTAACAACAGAGTGTCAAAATATACCAGGCAAAAACTGGTGAAACTGTAAGAAGAAATAGACAAATCTACCATTATAACTGAAACCTTAAGACCCCTCTGTCAGAAAATAGATAGCTCCAGCATGCAGAAAATCAGTAAGAACATAATTGAACTCAAGACCACCATCAATCAACTAATTTAATTGACATCTATAACCTACTTCATCCAACAAAAGCAGATTATACTTTTTTCTCAAGAACATGTGAAATAGGGGTGCCTGGGTGGCTCAGTCATTAAGCGTCTGCCTTTGGCTCAGGTCACGATCTCAGGGTCCTGGGATTGAACCCCACATCGGGCTCCCTGCTCAGCGGGAAGCCTGTTCTCCCTCTCCCACTCCCCCTGCTTGTGTTCCCCCTCTCGCTGTGTCTCTATCTTTGTCAAAAATAAATAAATAAAATCTTAAAAAAAAAAGAACATGTGAAATATTCACCAAGATAGAGCACTTTCTGGGCCATAAAAGACACCTTAACAAATTTAAAAAAAAAAAAAGATATCATACAATTTCTGCCTAGGACCACACAGAATTAAGGTGGAAATCAATAATAGATAGATTGCGGGAAAATCCCAAAATACTTGGACATTAAGTATGATACTTCTAAATGATACATGGGCCAAAAAAGAAATTCAAGAGATATTTTAAATGTTTTGAACTATATTAAAATGAAAACACAACTTACCAAAATTTGTGAGATGCAGCAAAGTAGTACTTAGAAGGCAATTTATAGCATTGAGTGCATATATTAGAAAAGAAGGAAGTTCTGAAGTCAATATTCTAAGCTTCAATCTTAGAAAATTAGAAAAAGAAGAGCAAATTAAATCCAAAGTAAGGAGAAATCAGTGAATTTGAAAACAAAAAAATCAATAGAGAAAACCAACATTATCAAAAGTTGTTTCTTTGAAAAAATGAATAAAATTGATAAGCTTCTTGTCAGACCCAATACGAAAAAAAGAGAAAAGACACAAATTGCTAATACCAGAAATGAAAGTAAAGATATCATTACAAACTCCATGGACATTAAAAGGATAATAAAGGAATATTGGGAACAATTCCATGTTCATGGATAGGAATAGTCAATACTGGCAAGATATCAGTCCTTCCCAACTTAATCTATAATTTAATAGAATCACAATGAGAATCCAAGCAAGTTATTTTGTAGATATTGACAAAGTGATTCTAACTTTTATGTAGAAAGACAAAAGACCCGGTGTAGGTAATTCATTACTGAAGGAGAGAAACAAGTCAGAAAACTGGGATGGTCTGATTTCAAGACCTATCATAAAACAGTAATCAAGACGTTGTGATATTGGTAAAAGAACAAACAGACCAATAGAACAGAATGAAGAGCCTGAAGACAGACCCACAAAAATATAGTCAACAAATCCTTGACAAAGAAGCAAAGACAAGATAGTTTTATTAAATATATATTTATATATAATATATAACAATATATTATAGATGTTTATGTTAATAAATAAAGTTTGTTAAATAAAAAAAATGGTAATAAACATGAGTCTTATTTTGAGTAATAACTACAAATGATAAATACTAACAAATAAAATTGGTAAGGTATCAGTTTCAATACTAAGTAAAATAGAATGTAAGGCGAAGAAATCAT
Source organism: Neomonachus schauinslandi (assembly GCF_002201575.2). Taxonomy (NCBI): domain Eukaryota; kingdom Metazoa; phylum Chordata; class Mammalia; order Carnivora; family Phocidae; genus Neomonachus; species Neomonachus schauinslandi. The sequence goes on along the minus strand of NC_058416.1, from coordinate 41,160,579 downwards.
AAGGTGTTAGAGGAATTTAAACTGAAAAAAGAAAAAAATTTCAAGAGAATATGTCACACATGTAAATCTATGCATTTACAATATAGCTTTATACATCAAAGCAATAATTTATAAGATTATGTGGAAGAAATGAAAAAACAACCATAATTAGACATTTCAATATCCTATTTAAGAAGTAAATAGACCTTGCAATCAAAACAAAGCAAATTATTGGAGAAGTAAAAAAAAAATCAAAATTTGTAAATTTCAAATCATATATGTAGATACATATATGAATATATATGGATATATATGGATATACTTGTTTTATATATATAAAACAACTTCTCACACAAAAAACATACAGCGCAAATACTTTTTGAGCCTACATAGAAGATAAACTATGTACTAAGCAAAGTTATAAAGTTTCAATAAGGTCACAGAGTACAGACTATTCATTTATTTTTCAAAAGTGTAATGCAATTAGAAATCAATGTAAAAATTAATTTTGTTACATGTGGTGTCTGAAAATAAGAAATAATAACCTTACATAACCTTCAGCTAAAGAACATTTCCTTTAAAAATTACAAAACATTTAACACTTACTGACAATGAAAGCACTAAATAAAATTTGGAGGATATAGTTAAGGCAATACTTAGTGGGGATTTTGTATATATTTATCTGTAAGTAAATAAAGACTGAAAATAAATGAGCAAGAATAATGAAAAGCAAGAAAATAAAACTAAGAAAGGCAGAAAAGGTAATTTTAAAAACACAAGACAATAAAAGTTGATTATCAGAAACAAAGCTGATTCTTTGCAAAGACACATAATCTAGATAAAGGAATAAAAAAACTGATGACCAAAAAGCAAACAACAAATAAAACAAACAAACAAACAAAAAGCCAGAGGACTAGGGATAGAAATTAAAGATAAAGAGAAGAGTTACCAAATATTATTATGAACATCTCCATGTCAAGAAATTTTAGGACTACAAAATGTGTGTGAATTTTGGAAAAAATAGACGTGCTTTGTACCAATAGAAATGATAAATCAAAAATTCGGTAATAATGCAAATTTCAAGCTCTGACAGAGCAAACATTATTCCTTAAGGTCATATCAATTCTAAAATGAGGCTTCTGAATTTAGCCATATATTTTTATTTAGAAAATATGTTTTGATTGCTATAAGGTAATTTGTGGGAAAAATCCAAATGTGTTTATTAATAAAAATCAGGATTGAGTCACTTGAACTCATTTTACCATGTGTTTTCTGAAGGCAAGGACCATGATTTTTGCATCTTTGTGTTGCTAGTGTCTAGGTTAACAATATGTCCACCACATAAGCATGTGCTTAAAGGATGGCTACTGGATGGATGAATATAGTGAAGTCAACAGATGAGTGCATACCATTTATAAACATAACAATGTGATTAGCAAAAATATCTAGTTACACTCAGGTATTGATTAAAATGAGATATCAATACTCCTATGAGATAAATGTTTCTTATGTTTAATTGAATGAATAGATTCTCTTCTGTTTACAGGAAATTTGCAAGTGTGTGTTGTCACTTTCTTTCGGGTATCAGATCTTATATTCAGCCAAGATAACTGGTCAGGCATATCCTCTCCCTTCCCCACCCCCCAACCTTCTTTTCTGACTGAGAGAGGTACTGTACTGTTGGCTAGATATTCTGGGTATTATTATTTTTGTAGAAAGCCAATAAATATCACTCTTCTCTTTCCAGATTCAGAATTGGGGTTGGGGATGGGGGAGAAGTGACATATCAAGTCAAAAGTTGAAGATCATGGTATTTTTATTACTATTAAGTCTGATGGAAGACACAACTTTGAATCTTTGGTCAGATGGTTTGTAATATACTTGCTTGAAATCCCCAGATTTACCTAGCAGAATATGGTACAGGAACATATCCCGTCACAGTAAACCTCCCACAAAATAGGGAGCAGGCCAGGACACACTTTGTCTGCAGATAACTATTCTCAATGGGAAGGGGGAAAGAGATAAACATAACATATACAGGCATTTTTTTTCCAAACATGCCACAGAAATATGTGAGAAGTGAGGAAAGAAGTCAGGAGTGGTACTCAATGACTAATGGAAGTCACTCCAGAAAGAAATGAAGTCAAGGAAAAGGGAAGTTTACCCCTACCAGTGAACATAGTATTCAAGGCATTTTGGTTTCTTATAAGAAATACCAAATTTAGCCTTCTTATCTTTTCTAAATATACAATGAAGCATTATTCCATGTTTCTGGATTAAAGTCTATTTCACAAAGAGGAATAAAGATCAGATGAAAAGATATTCTTACCTATCCAGATGCAATAAATTCCAAAACCAATTATCTGAAACAGAACCTACACAGACATGAAAGAAACTAATCAGAAAAGTTGTGAATGTCTAAAGAACAAATGTAGGGACGCCTGGCTGGCTCAGTCGGTTAAGCGTCTGCCTTCGGCTCAGGTCATGATCCCAGGGTCCTGGGATCAAGTCCCGCATCGGGCTCCCTGCTCTGCAGGGGGCCTGCTTCTCCCTCTGCCTCTGCCTCTCTCTCTCTCTGTCTCTCATGAATAAATAAATAAAATGTTTAAAAAAAAAATAAAGAACAAATGCATATTGCCTGAATCCAGCAGTTAAATTAACTGAATATTGGGTATGTCAGATTGTTCACACTCACTGTCCCTGTGCTTTAATAAAACCACCCTTTCTGGGCGCCTGGGTGGCTCAGTTGGTTAAGCGACTGCCTTCGGCTCAGGTCATGATCCTGGAGTCCCGGGATCGAGTCCCGCATCGGGCTCCCTGCTCGGCAGGGAGTCTGCTTCTCCCTCTGACCCTCCCCCCTCTCATGTGCTCTCTCATTCTCTCTCTCAAATAAATAAATAAAATCTTTAAAAAAAAAAAAGGAAAAAAAAAACCACCCTTTCTGTGCTGACAATAAATAAATAAATAATAGGAAAGTTTATTTATTCATACAGTCTAGAGTAGATTGACTAGAAACCCTTCAGCCACATAAATTGAGGGAAGAGAGCATGGTGGTCCTGGAAACTAGGTTGAGGAGCTTCTTTAATAAGGTTATATTTCAGATTCTGGATCTCAAGGTACTGGGATTCACATTCTGCAATATATCTAGTTAAAATGAACAGAATTTGGGGCACCCGGGTGGCTCAGTTGGTTAAGTGTCTACCTTTGGCTCAGGTCATGATCTCAGCGTCATGAGATCAAGCCCCATGTCAGAGTTTGCTTGAGATGCTCTCTCTCCCTCTGTCTCTTCCCCCACTCATGTGCTCTAAGTAAATAAATAAATAAAATCTTTAAAAAAACATAGATGCAAATAATCCTCAGTGCTGATTATGCTTCCATTATATTCGGAAGTCCACGAAACATTAACGTCAAATTTTAAAACTTCACCACAAAAAATTTTAAGTGTAGGACATACAAATAATGACTTTTACAGGAAGAGATTTCATTTAAGTGAAATGCCTTATTTCTATATAATGCCAGAGAAGTAGGCTGTTGATTTACTCTGGAGCTGACTAAATCTCAAGCTCTTCAATTCTGTAAAATTAACCATCAGGATTTTATTTTTTTAAAGATTTTATTTATTTATTTGACAGAGAGAGACACAGCAAGAAAGGGAACACAAGCAAGGGGAGTGGGAGAGGGAGAAGCAGGCTTCCTGCGGAGCAGAGAGCCCGATGCGGGGCTTGATCCCCAGACCCTGGGATCATGACCTGAGCTGAATGAAGGCAGACGCTTAACGACTGAGCCACCCAGGCGCCCCAACCATCAGGATTTTAAATGCACTTAATTCTCTGCTGCCTTAAGACAAATAAACATTTGTTTTACTTATCTGATCATCTGTCTTCCCTACTAGAAGGATGGGAATTTTTTGTCTCTGTTGTTTATTGTTATATCCTCAGCATCTAAATTAATGCTGGCACATACTAGTTGTATAATAATTTTTACTTCTGATTTAATAATTCATGAAGAATAAAGGAACATTAAAAGCAGATCTTGTGATACCAAATCGCAAAACTGGTATCAACCCCACCACACCTTTGCTATTTAGCTATCTGTAGCTCACTGAGACACCAATCTTCCTCAATCAAAAAGCCATTCCTAAGAAAATTAATAAAACACAAATAAATAAAATGATAAGTAATGCTAATAGAATAAACACTAATAGAGCTAATCCTAGTGGGATTTCTAGAATGTGAAATAAAAATTCTTCTCTGCATATCCCTGGCAAAATTTTTTACCTTGTTTTTTTTCTTTGTTTTATTTTGTGTTTCTTCACTTTAACAATAAAAAGAAAAACCTAGGCTTTCCTAATGTACAGGAAAAGAAAACAAAAAAGCAATAGATGGACATATTTTCTTTCAAACCATGAACTTTGTACATGAGTTGCCTTGTACAAAACACATGTGCATACAAAGAGCAACTCTATGTGAGTTTACATACAACAGTATAGGGCTGCTTTTTACGACACACAAAATAAGGCGGAGGATGCACCAAACCATGTAACTGATTAAAATCATTGTAATGGTCACAGAAAATAACATATGGTTAAAATAATAATTATGATTTACTAAATCCCTAAAATATGTCAGGTAAACTCATTTAATATCCACGACGCTCCTGTATTAGTTTCTTAGTGCTGGCATGACAAATTACCACGAAGTTAGTGGCTTAAACACCATAAATTTATTATCTACACTTCTGTAGATTTCTGACTCGGATTCCCCTGGTATAAACTCAAGATACCATCAGGGCTGTGCTCCTTCCGGAAGCTCTAGGGGACTGTAAAATCTGGAACTAAATGGACATGGGCTTGAAACTTGTCTACCTTTTACTAGAAGGACAGCTTTGGGCAAGTTATCCACAGTAACCTCATATATGCAATGGAGATAATAATTTTTTCCTTATAATAATTTTATGACAAATAAAACATTATGTATATAGAGCATCCGCCACAATTACTGACACATAATAATTACCTACTCAAGTCGTGAACTTCATTTATTATGCCAATCTGGACCAATACACCTAATTTGTGGATTTCTGTTTGTTAGCTATCTGACCTAGAATAAACCGCTTTGCCTCTTCAATCCTCATAAAAGAGGAACTTATAAAAAATCTATTTACCTAGAGGGTTAAATGAGATCCTGAATATGAAGGCACCCGTATACTGTTAAGATGATTCATTAATGTTATTTAGGGGCTACTGGTTTAAAGTTCAGGAATTCTTAAATCTTCAATGATTCTTGGTGTTCCACATCTCAGAATATCAAGGGTCAATGAGCTGTCTTGTTTTTAATCCAACATTGCATACCTATAAAGCAAAACCCAAGAAACATTTCTGAGCCAAATTTCAAAAGTTTTCTCTAGGCTCCTAAAGCCAATTGTCCTCCTATGTAATACACTCTAACAAAACAAAACAAAACAAAAAAAAAGAAAAATTCTAGGAACTGTTCTCCAAGTGCATGTCTGCAATTTCAAACAGACTCACGCTGTCATCTGCTCCTTCTGATAAGAGACTCATCTGTCTGCTGTGAACGTAGGGAGAAGGCTCACTAAGAAAGAATAATGCAACTCTGCAACCCCTCCAGCCTCACTGGGTGGCTCATGCACATGCACCAACTAATTAGGGGTCAAACCAGCATTTTTAGGATGTATTTGGATGGGATTTGAATTCATCATGACTGCACTCTAAACAGCATTACATACAGCTACTGGTGTAATTTGGACCATGAGCCGAGCATCTCCTACCTTTCAGCAACAAAGCATAACAAGAGAGAAGTGTGATTAAAGGAATTCACCTACCCCAATGGTTTTTATGATTCTTAAAAAGCTGAAAATGAGAAGTGTTCCTACATAGACAAGGGAATATATGAGTAAGAATAAGAATAATTTTATGTAGCTTCTCATAGTAATGAAAACCCTAAAATTAGACTTTTTGAAATAATCTAAATAGAAAGTATTCTCCAATTAAAAATAATTGGCTGGACTTCAGTTGTTAATATGACATATTGAATTATAGAACCTATATGTGTATATACAACTCATATTATGCCTACTCTGGGCTTATAGTTAGAAAGTGAACTGAAGATATATGCCTGCATATGCATAGAAAATTCCTGGAGGGATACATACGAAAATCGGCTAATAACACATATCTCTGGGGAGTAGAATAAAATTTTGGTTGGGACTAAGTTTGGACAGGAGAGATTTTTTTTTTTAAGTTTTTACCCATTAGCTTCCTGTAGTCTGATTATTTTAAAAACCTGAACCTATATTACTTTATATCATAAAAAAAGTTCACCTAATTAACAAGAGAATTGGAAATTAAATCTAATTTGATATAATCAGTCTAATTTTAAAGTAATTTTACACTTGGAATCAAGAAACAAAGTTAGTTGTCTCTCTTCTACTAACAGTACTACAACTGATATTAAGGGACTTCATCTAAATGATCTTCCTTTCTTATTAATGAAATTGGACCAATATAATCAGACCTAGTCCACCTTTCCAAGTTGTGTTATGGCTAAAACCAGATTTACTGTAATATGCTGAATTACTAGTGTTATTATGGTAATAAACTGTGGTCAAGTGTCTAGCTTTCAAGTAGTGGAAGTAATTTTGTACATAATTCAGAAGAAAATTTCCATTTGCTTGAATAATTCAGATAATGCTACCAAAAAAACCAACTATTCATTCAAAATAGAAAAATTACATTTTAAGTGAATGCTATATGCTGACAATGTTGCATAATATTTATACCCTAAAATAGCTATTTCACAAGTTTTCTGGACAAAAAGTACTGGATGATCGATATTATTATTCGAAATCCCCCATTTGACATTTCTTCCACTTAGCACTCATTCCAACTCATTAGAAAAGACTAACAAAGAGTGAGAAGAAGAACATACTTTTTCAGTCTTTGACTTTTTTACTTATTACTCTATTTTTTCCCCAGAGGCTATAACAATTGCAATTCTTGATTTGTATTCTTGAAAGTGTTCCTCCAAGCTTAAATGGGAAAGTGGGCTGTAAAATGGAGATAAAAGAAGGCTGCACTTTTCCTTTTTTTCCTTTTCTTTCCCCTTCATTCTTCTCGTCAGTTAATCCTGAGCCGATCTGGAAAGTTGCGGCGGGGAGAGTAAAAATCAGTATAAATGAATGAATGAATAAATTAAAGCATAAACCAATCCTGGCAACCTTGGCTTCATGGCTTTAGCTTCAGAGATAAGATGAAAAGGGGTATTTATTTGTTTCAAGGTGGAGAAAGACAAAGAGTAAATGTAGCTAACAGGAAAATCTTCACCAATTTCGCAGGATCTGTGATTTTCTGGAGTTCTGTGAATGCTTAAATTCTATTGCTCACACAACACCAGGGCCACTGAGCAAGTAGTGGATGTGTGTGTCCTTTGTTAAAATATATAGATTTTTTTTCTTTTAATTCTTAAGTTCTAGACTGCTAGTAGCTGTGTTATGAAGCTGGAAGAGTCATCACATTTCTAGCTGATTGTGTGTATACTATGGTTGGATTGTTGTATGCCTCCGTAGAAAATGTCAAAATGGAATAATGGAAACAATAATGGCAGAAATGCTGTATGCAGAGAAAAGGGCTCCTCTTCTTCACATAGGTTTTTAGAGACTTAAAAGAACAAGCAACATGCTTCCCCAATAGGATATTCTTTCCTCCCAGCCAATGACAAGCTAATAATAATATAATACCTAGTATATTTCTAATACCTCTTCCCCAAGGAGGCCACAGCATTTTGCAGATATTATCTCATAAATCTCAAGCTTTCTGTGAGCTTTGGGGGAACCCTGTATTATTAAAGTCACTTTACTTAGCAGAACCTGGGCACAGAGAGGGAATATATACTCCAAGAAGAACAGCAAGAGGCTATTGGACCTAAACTTCATCTCATTGAGCCTGTGCTATGTTTGTTTGTTGGGGATTTGTTTTCACATTAGTCACCAGATTAACTATTATTTTGCTCCTATGATCTGTAGAGCAGCAGCAGCAGCATCACCTGGGAACCTATTAGAAATTAGAATTCTTAGGCCCCACTTCAGACCCACTGAACCATAATCTGCATTTTACCGAGATACCCAAATGATTTATATGCTCACGGAAATTGGAGAAGAGACTATTGCATTAAAAAGGTCCACCAACCGAATGCAAGCTGGTGCAGCCACTCTGGGAAACAGTATGGAGGTTCCTTAAAAAGTTGAAAATAGAGCTACCATAAGACCCAGCAATTGCACTACTGGGTATTTACCCCAAAGATACAAATGTAGTGATCTGAAGGGGTACGTGCACCCCGATGTTTATAGCAGCAATGTCCACAATAGCCAAACTGTGGAAAGAGCCAAGATGTCCATCGAGAAATGAATGGATAAAGAAGATGTGGTATATATATACAATGGAATATTATGCAGCCATCAAAAGGAATGAGATCTTGCCATTTGCAACGACGTGGATGGAACTGGAGGGTATTATGCTGAGCGAAATAAATCAATCAGAGAAAGACATTTATCATATGATCTCACTGATATGAGGAATTCTTAATCACAGGAAACAAACTGAGGGTTGCTGGAGTGGGGGGTGGGGTGGGAGGGATGGGGTGACTGGGTGATAGACACTGGGGAGGGTATGTGCTCTGGTAAGCGCTGTGAATTGTGCAAGACTGTGGAATCTCAGATCTGTACCTCTGAAACAAATAATGCAATATATGTTAAGAAAAAAAAAAAGAAGAAGAAGAAGGTAGCGGGAGGGGAAGAATGAAGCAGGGGAAATCGGAGGGGTAGACGAACCATGAGAGACAATGGACTCTGAAAAACAAACTGAGGGTTCTAGAGGGGAGGGGGGTGGGAGGATGCGTTAGCCTGGTGGTGGGTATTAAGGAGGGCACGTTCTGCATGGATCATTGGGTGTTATGCACAAACAATGAATCATGGAACACTACATCTAAAACTAATGATGTAATGTATGGGGATTAACATAAGAATAAAAAAAAAAAAGGTCCACCAACCTTTTTTTCTTTTTTGGAAATACTGGGTAACTATTGACCAAACTCATTTCCCTTTCCTTCTGAGCATACTACTAGATTATACTTTCTACTTTTCTCCTGCAGTTAGGTGTGATCATGTAATTGAGCTTTGGCTAATTAAATATGAGTGGAAGTGATAATACTTCTTCCAGTCAGCCCCCATGATTCTATGAGCTTTCTCTGATTCTTCTCTCAACCTACAGAATAACTGGGGAAGTGGTGAGTGCGCTGAAGTTACCATAGCCTTCTGCATCTTGATCCCTTAAATACCAGGTGGAGTAGAGGCTCTCCCCCCCCCTACCCCCCACATCCGTGGGCTGTGTATGAGGGAGTTCAGATGTTCTGGTGTTAAGTTGTTGAGTTCAGGGTTTCTATTAGAGGGGGTAGTGTAACATTGTAAACATTTTGAGAGGTTCATTATTAAGTTTTAAAAATAGTGGCTTGAATTGTGATACAGTTAAAGGAAAGGTAGATAACTAATACTGGGATTTTGGGGGCCTTTTTAGCTGAAGGAGTAGAGAGTCAATTCCTCAATTTTATGCTATATTTCCCCTTCTTCATACTTTCCTTATTCATCTCTCCTTAAAATCTATTATTTATAGCCTCTGAGATTCCAGAATTCTTTACATTGCTTAATTATTCTCATTTTCAAAGCCAGGGAAAATTTAGAGAACAATTACTATAGTTCCAATTTTGTAGATGTACAATGCCCCCTGATCTGTATTATTACTTATGTATGGCACCAGGGGGACTGTGGAAGTTTATAAGCATATTAGCATCTCTTATTCATTTTTCTTTTTGGAAATATGTTTAATAATTCATGTATCTATTCAGAATGTTTGTTTATTTAGTCTTTATTATAAGTGAGCCACTTGTGAAAAAATTAGAAATCCCCACTGGTGGAAAAATTACCTCTTGTGATAGACGGAGTTTTAATAAATGATTTATAATTAGCTTTCTGATTTCTTGTTATGACTGGTCTTTTCAAACATGCCCCACTTACAGACATAGATACAAGCACAGTTTCTGTTTCAAATGGAACTCTGCATCCATGCGGAGAAAATGACCTAGAATGGAGAATAATTGCATACCTTCTTATAAATATTTCTCTGCAGAATAAAACCATAAAATGGGCATTGTCTGATTAGGTCCCACACAGCTCAAGCCATTTGCCAGCCATTCACTAGAGACAACAGTTTATTAACAAATTGGAATACTTATTGCAAAGAAGGGAAATAAAACTTGACTCAGAAAAAACTAAACGTTTTAAAATAAAAATTAGATTTTTGAAGAAAAGAGTAAACGCAAGCGCTAATTTCTTTCACATTGTTTTACTTATAAAATATTCATAAATTGAAACATATAAAAATCAGTGTTGATTAATAACCATAATTAATGTAAAGTGATTTGCTTATTCTATTTAAGCTAAATTCATTTGCGACTAATAAGAAAACAAGACTATTTTGAACATTTTGAGGTGAATTATTTTTTAATACTATGTGGGTTGCTCAATTGTTTTCTTTGAATGTTTAATGTAATTTAAATTCTTGTGCAAAGATTTTGAAAAGAATAGTAAAGGCTATCGTTTTTTATAATCTACAATTTGTTCATTTGCATCTTTTTCATTATTTATCCTGTTTCCTCTTATACCTGAGAATACGTAAACACATTATTCTAGCAGCTTCTTTCCCTTTTTCCTTTCTGCACACCTTTCAGATCTCTGAAAAGAACAGATACAAATCAAGCCGTCCTCTTCGGAGACCCAGAACCTGCTTCTTCAGGGTCATTGTTATTCTACATGGGGATCCGAGGTTACTGCTTCAGCTGTCTGTGATTTCAGGAGCCCCCTGCTCAGTGACATGGAGGATCTGGCCTGAACAAGGATTTTTCTCTAGCACCTGCTACTTCTCACCCTTCCGCTCCCCCCCCAACCTCATCCAGGAGTCATTCTTAAAGTTCTGATTTGTGAAACTTGATGCCCATCCCACTAGAAAACTGAATATTTTGTACAAACATGAAGTTCTGATGATAGTTTTAGTAGGTCCAACAACTTAAGGTATTTTCACTGACCTCGGTTAAAAGCCTCTGTTTTAAATGGTTTGACTTGTAAGTCTTGCTTTTTAGCTTCCTTCTTGGATTGGAATGAATACTTGTAGCGCTGTCTTCACCAACATATAAGCTCCAATGATTGGGTAGGACTGAGAGCATGACACTCCAAGGAAGAACAGGTTTGAGAATAATTTCCAGTTTTGAATTCCATCAGAAATGGCCACATTGTCTATTTAAAGCCAGCAACCCACAAAGCTGATCATATTTACCCACTCTTCTGCTGGAACCTTTTATTCTTCCCTAGTATTAAGCTAACCACAGTTATGGAAAGTGTTCTAAGATGCTGTCCCATTTCCTGTATCTTTTTGGTTTTTGGTAAATTATAAGGGAGAGAAAGGCAGGAAAAATAAACACTTTTAAAAGAGCAATGCAGTTTTGCTTATGCTGTTGGAACAAAATATTCTCCTTGAGAGGAAACTTTAATCAGGATTTTGGAACTTAAACCCCAGTGCTGCAATAGCTCTTGATGTTTTTCACTGAAGACTGACTTTGTTGACCTCCTTCAGCAAGACATTACAAATAAATAACTCCCTTTGTTCATTCTTCAAATGTGGGGAAGCATCAGGGAAAAATTAAAGTTAGAAAGTACCATTCCTCTTTTCTCCGAGAAGCTGAATAGACATTTGTGTTTGTAATGTCTGGGTTTTGACAGAGCTATACTCAAGGAAGAAAAGTAAGTATTTGTGAGTTTCCAAGGGGGAACCATTTGTAATGGGTAATCAAACACAGTTGTTTAAGAAGAAATAATTAAAAAATGGGATAAATTCTTTTGTAACTGAGAGCCAAAAATAGGATGACCGGGGTCCTGGAAAGAGAATTTTGGAAGAAAGGTGAGAAGGATCTGACTCCAGGGGCAGCCAGATTTCTGAGGCGTATCCCGATATAGGTTCGAGGCTTGGTTCCTGACCCAGAGGAGACTGGAGGCAGTAGACTGGGGGAAAAACCATTTTGAGGAGTGCCATTTGATCATGCATGTTAGAGGAGCTCTCCCAGATGGCATCCACCTCCGCCCCACCATGTAAGGAGGCTTATCAACATTTCCTCATTTTAGGGTCATCACTCATTTTATTAGCATGTTAAGATATTTTCCCCCAAAATTATTCCAAAATATTTGAAAATCTAAATAACTACTGGAAATGTAATGGTTTAGGAAAAAGTCTAACTATCTAAAATTTATGGACAGAATTTGGTAAATTATTAAATCTTGGTCTGGCAACTAAGAGTAATAGATACACCTATTACATGCACTATGTTTTAAGAAATGTCCTAGTGTTATTTGTACTAGTATTTCTAATTCAAACGAATGTATTGAATAAGTAAGTGTGTTGAGTTCATTATATGTGATAGACGTGTACTATTTCTAATTCTGACAACAACTCTGAGGTACTTATCATCCTCATGCAACAATTGAAGAACTTGGAATCCCTAGGGTTAATTAATTTGCCCAAGGTCAAGCAGCTATAAAGCTGCAAAGCTGTGATTTAAATCGAGGTATATGTGAAATACATATTTGTACAGAGAGTTAGATGCTTGTATGTCATATTAATTTTTTACCTTTAGATAAAGCACCTACTCAAGTTATTTTAAAATGAGATTATCATTTTTGATGGTTTTACAGACTTTAATCCTCATCAGATATTATTCTTAACACTGACCAATCTGAGTAACTTGCTTATTATCTGGCTATATAGTTCTCTTGGTCGCCCCAGCAGACTGGGTACCTAAATATGATCTAGATTTATTTCATGGTTAAGAATTAAACTCTTTGGGATGCCTGGGTGGCTCAGTTGGTTAAGCATCTGCCTTCAGCTCAGGTCATGATCCCAGGTCCTGGATTGAGACCCACATTGAGCTCCTGGCTCAGCGGGGAGTCTGCTTCTCCCTCTCCCTCTGCCCCTCCCCGTGCTTGTGCTCTGTCTCTGTCGGACAAGTAAATAAATAAAATCTTAAAAAAAAAAAAAGAATTAAACTCTTTGCTTTCCCTATTCCTTGTAAGGACTCTTTAAAAAGATATGAAGATATTCTCAGAGCAGTATTAGCATATGATAAAAGTTGAAGCAATCTCCTCACACAGATTTAGAGTAGATGTCTATGGTCATCTCCTATAGAACAGGAGCTTCCAAACATCATCATAACCCTAAATTTCAAGGCCTGAATCTTTTTAACTTAATGAATCATCTACATTGTGTAGCCACCCACCCTTCCCACCCCCATTACTCATGACTACGTCTTTTACCTTGCCAAAGACCAGAACTAACTTATTGCAGAAATCTTTGACTCTGATACCCCATTCTTTAACTACACCTTCAGTTGCACAACTATGTTACCCCCAATAAACCTGTTCATCAAATCAGAAATTTCCAGGCTCTAGATTGCCTGGTTTTTAATCCAAGTCCAATACAGCCACTTGGGTCTTCTTTCTCTCTTCTCTATATTAGAATCTGTGATTGAGGGGCACCTGTGTGGCTCAGTAGGTTAAGCGGCCTCCTTCGGCTCAGGTCATGATCCCAGGGTCCTGGGATCGGACCCTGTATTGGGCTCCATGCTCAGCAGGGAGCCTGCTTCTCCCTCTCCTTCTGCCTGCCTGTCTGCCTACTTGTGATCTCTCTCTCTCTCTGTCAAATAAATAAATAAAATCTTTAAAAAAAATTTAAAAAAAGAATCTGTGATTGAGCATCCAAACATACTTGCAACAATACCATTTCTTATAGCTTTATATTTTATTTCCACCTAGTCAGCAAAACTCCATCTTTGGGTCCTTTGGATCAATAATACAATCCCCCCCCCCCTTTTTTTCATTAACTATCCCTAGGTTACTGAATGCTACGGTATAGATTAGACCTGAACTGACATATAGCTCAACACCAGTAAAATTGCAATTACAATTTTCAGTTATAATTTTAGCTGGTCCCTTTAGTCATTTTCCTTATTCTTATTTACCTAACTTTATTATTTCTTTTGAGTATTCCAGAAATTCCCCTCTCCTTGAAAGTTATTTTGATCTCCACCAATTTCACTTTTAGTAAACAATCTAAAAATTATAATCTCTCTGATTTTCTTCCTTTCTAAGTTAAAAAAAATTCCATATGATCACCAGCCTTACCCCACTTCTAGTTGAAAATGTAAGAGAATAATGCAAACTGCCTCATAATAACATGGTTCATTCACCAGAGCCTTTGACATCAAGACCTCCCATCTTTTGCTTTTTTTTTTTTTTTTCAGGGCTTTGGTCCATCAGTCCTATTGCTTTCCAGCTGTTCCTTTTGAAACCTATAGACATATCCAAATCTCTATTTCATCTTCAAAAAAAATCTGTCTTTTATCTGTGTGCCCTCTTTATACTCCTGAACAATCTTTTTTTGTCTCCATACAAATGTCTAAAAGAAGCAATCATGTGCACTATTTCTACCTTCTCACCTCATTTCCACTCAGTGAATTCCAGTAACCCGGCTTTTATCACAACCACATAACCAAAGCAGCACTTTTTTAGGTCACCAGGGATGTCTTGATTCCCATACTCAATAAACACATGTAACACACTTAACTCTGCTAGACCTTGCTAACTTCATTTCCTCCATGGTCACTGCATTCTCAACATTGTTTATATCCTTGGCCTCTGTGATTCTCTGTTCTTATGGTTTTCCTTGGACTCCTCCAATAATTTCTAGTCTATCTCTTTTTCTAAAAACATGTTCTCTCATCTCTATAAATTGCTTTTTCTTCCAGGGATCTTTTACTATCTACTCTTTTTATTCTATTCATGCTCCCTTTACTTCTTTCATGATTTTCACACCAACCTGTATTGGCTACTGCTAAATTTATATAACCAGATCCTATTTCTACCCTATCTTTAGATTTATATAGTAAAAGCAATTTAACATAGTGATTAAGAGAGAATGTTCTTCAGCCAGATTTCCTAAGTTTAAGTTCTGGCTCTACTACTTAGCAGCTGTGTGACTCTAAACATATGACTGAACATCCCTGAGCTTCTGTTTCCTCGTGTGTGAAAGGGAGGAAATAGTAGTCTCTGTTTGGATATTTAAGGCATTAATGTAAATAAGATGTTTTCAACAATACCTGGCACATTGCAAGTGTTATATATAAAAAAGTTAATCTAAGTGATAGCATTTTCAGACGTGTGTTTTACATGCCTCCCAACCACCTCAGATTCCACACGCTTAAGACTCATTCCATCCTCTTTCCAGTTCAGCCATTATTTGTCCACTTGTGCAAACTAGAAAGTAGGGAGTCATTCTTCTTTTCTCTCTTGAGCTCATTTCCAGTGCTAATCAATTTCCAGATCTACTGTTTTTATCTCTCTGATATTGCTTGGATCTGTTTTCAGAATCCACTCTTTTTCTGTCTGCCTCTTTTTTGTTTATTTTGCAAATGTATCCTTCTCTATCTGACCATCAATACCAGCATTTCTCAAGAATTGTCCTAGTCCTTCTTTTCCCATCTATACACTCCAGTAAATTTCAGCCCCAAACATAGCTTCAATCAGGTTCTTTATGCAGAGAGCTTCCAAATTTCTCTTTCCAGCCAATTCTATTCTGAGCACTAGATTTATATGTTCACTAGCCTAGTTGACATAGTGATTTAGATGTCTTAAAGGTATCTCAAGTTCCTATATTAAACCCGATTCTTCCTATGGTCTCCTTGTCCATGACTGTCACCAACATCCATCAATTTCCGCGAGATGGATGCTTATTTACCACTCTTGACACTTCCTTCTTTAATCACCACAACTGCCCCCAAATCTAATCTATTATTGAGTGCTATAATTTTTCCACTAAACATTATCTTTTGAATATGTTTATTTCTGTCCACCTCCATCCCTGCCACTAGCAAACAAACTACCATCCTTTGTCAGACAGACCATGTTGATAAGTTCCTAAGAGATTTCCTTTACATTTACTCTTCTCACTTTTCCAGTTCATTCTCCATAGTGGACTGCCTACAGCCAGGGTTACCTAGAGCTGGAGGTCTTTGAAGCTGGTGGTGACGCTCCAAAATCCAACTCTGGTCAGTTTCTTCTCTCACTTGTAATCCTCCAATGGCTTCATATTGAACTTAGGTAAAGAACAAGTTCTTAGTATGATAAATAAAAAACTATGTTGTCTGGCAGCTACCTAACTCTTCAGGCTCATTTTGACTCGGGCACATTTGATGGTGCTCTCCAGCTCACTTTCTCTACGATGGTCTTACCAACCCTTGTCCCTTTACCTCCGTTGTACTCTGTGCCCCCTGGCGGTAGATACTTCACATTGTTCACATTGTGATAGGCACTACCTGTGCACCACTTCACTCCTCAGAGCATCCACAGTGGTAACCAGGTCAGTGCATGCCTTGAACAGCTTCCCACAGGTGTATCTGATTGCACCTAGGGTTGACCTTGACCTGATACCAGTATTTAAGTATCTCTCACTTCCTATCCAAAGCCTCTCTGATGCCAATGTTTGGATACCCAAAGAGAAAATTCTGAGATGCATTTCAGAACGTCTCAGATGAGTTGCCTCCAGTGAGACCAACAAGTTAATGTACATTTGGTTTTTCTTCCTTTTGGCTTCACTCTTTTAGTCCCTTGCTTCTGCTCCCTGGGATCACTTTTCAATAAAATATTTGCATGTAAGCATTTGCCTCAAAAGCTCTCCTTTGGGGTAGTTCTGCTTAAGAAACATAGTTCATTTCATACTATCAGAATCTTTCCCCTACCACCTTCCCCTGGTTAATACTCAATAATGCCTTGAATCTTTCTGAGAAGATCTTCTCTAGCTTAATATTCCCATTCTCCCTTCCCTTGTTGCTCATTCTTATAGGCGTATTTATCTGCTTAGTGTTTCAGTTGTAATTTTACATTCATCTGTGTCGGGTACCAGCAAATATTTTCTATAAAAGGCCATTTAGTAAATGCTTTGGGCTTTCTTGACAATATAGTCATTGTCACAACAACTTAACTTTGACATGGAGTGAAAAAAAAAAAAGGATGTGGCTGTTTTTTAGTAAAACTATATTTACAAAAACAGATGTGTATTAGTTTTCCAGGGCTACCATAGCAAAGTGCCAAAATTTAAGTGTCTCAGAAATAATAGAAATTTATTATCTCACATCTCCAGAGGCTAGTTTTATTTTATTATTATTTTTTAAAATTTTATTTTCTTATGTTATGTTAGTCACCATACAATACATCATTAGTTTTTGATGTGGCGATCCACGAGGAGAGAAGTTTTAAATCAAGGTGTCAGTAGGACTATGCTGGAGGAAATAGCTCCCTTGTTTCCTCTAGCTTCTGGTGTTTTCCTGGAAGCCTCAGCATTCTTTGGCTTGTAGATACATCACTCCAGACAAAAGCCACTCTTACCTGGATGTCTTCACATCACTTTTCCTCTTTGTAAGTATATGTTCAAATGTCCTTTTTTTTTTTTTTTAATAAGGATACCAGTCATATTGGATTGGAGCCCACCCTAATAACCTCATTTAACATTTGAACGCCTCATGATCACCCCCTATTTCCAAACAAGGTCACAATCTGAGGTACAAGGGGTTAGAATTTAATATATCTTTTGGGGGAGCCTGGGTGGCTCAGTCATTAAGCATCTGCCTTCGGCTCAGATCATGATCCCTGGGTCCTGGGATCAAGTCCCGCATCGGGCTCCCTGCTCCGCGGGAAGCCTGCTTCTTCCTCTCCCACCCCCCTGCTTGTGTTCCCTCTCTCGCTGTGTCTCTCTCTGTCGAATAAATAAAATCTTTATAAAAAAAAGAATTTAATATATCTTTTGGGGGGGACATAATTCAACCCATAACAAAGCCGAAGTCCAAATCTGACCTAAGAGCTCTAGTTTGCCAGTTCCTGATCTATGTGATTACTTTGTCAACATCTGTCTTCCTTACTACACTGTAAATTTCATGAGAATAGGAAATAAATCTTGTTTTGTTTAACTTTGTATTCCCAGGATTTCAGACATTGCCTGATATAAAGAAAATGCTCAGAAAGTTTAGCTTAAAGAATGATAAAATTGGCACAATTCAGTCTCAAAAAACTCATGCTAGATTATTAATGAGGCACACTAAACGTTCTCTTTTTCTATATTCTACTTTCTCTAAAACCCATCCTCCACATAGCAGATAAAATTAACTATCTTGAATGCCAAATTAACAAATTATCTTCTCTACATAAAAAATTCAAGTTATATTTTACCTCTATGGATATGTTGTAAAATTCTTTTTTTTTTTTTAAAGATTTTATTTATTTGACAGAGAGAGACACAGCAAGAGAGGGGGAGAGCTAGAAGCAGGCTTCCTGCTGAACAGGCAGCCCGATGCGGGGCTCCATCCCAGGACCCTGAGATCGTGACCTGAGCGGAAGGCAGACGCTTAACAACTGAGCCACCCAGGCGCCCCTGTTGTAAAATTCTTAAGATGACTATTGGCTACCTGTCTAGCTAGCCTCATCATCCATTATTCTTCATCTGACACTTTGTGATGCAATAGCATTATAAGAGTTGACATTTTTGAAATATACCAAGTTGTTTTATATTTTAGGCCCTTGGTTTATGTTGACTCCCAGGCTTGACATTTCTGGCCTATTTTCTTTGTCTAACCACCCGTTAGTTAATACAGAAGAGTCAATTCAGAGATTATCTCTCCCAAGAAATCATCCCGAGTTTTCCAATGATGGGTTAAGTACTGACATTTATTGTCTCCATAAATGTACAAATTTCTTAAGGGAAAAATTGAGTTTATTTATCTGCTTTCCTAGTACTTTATACAATACCTGGCACAAAGTAAGTATGTTTAGTTAATATTTACTGAGCAAATAAATAAATAAATTAGTGAATGAAGAAAGAGTGCTGGTGTTAAATGTTTAAACACTTTCAGAATCTACCATAATGTGCCCTTGACAACTCAAAGTGAGAGGAGACAGAGCGCACTAAAGTAAAGACATTTTTTAAAATTATTTTTCTCTTCTTTTAGATGTACTAAAGGAACGTTCTAAAAGAAATCACTTCTTCCAACAAATCCCTCTTTGCTGGTCAATAGGGGCAAATAGAAGAAAGTAACTTCCCAAATACAGAAAGACTAGAACAAAGGTAATATGACAAAGAAGAGGAAAATAATGTGTGCCAAGGCTTGGCCTTCAACATTCTGTGCTGGACTCCCACTGTCTCCCACCTCCTTGTGCATTAACTTCTAAGTTACTCTTCTGGTCCCTTATCTCCATTAATATAAATGCCATAGATACAACTATCTATGAAGTTCTCAATGTCTTAGGAATTGATTCATATCATACTTATATAAATTGGAGAAATACTTTAATAGCAAAATACAAAGTGATAGGTCAGTCAATCAAGGAAAAGGAAAAGATAAAAAGGAAAAATGATGGGTTTGGGGCAACTTTCAGATATTTCCCCACCAGTTTTTGTTTTAGTTTCCATATAAGGATATTTTTGACAATTTCAAAGTTACAGCAAGGTCACTTAGTTAATATTATCTGTGTATGAAGGAGCATTCATAAGATACCAGTCCTTTGATAGAGCCAGGATAAACTAGGGAATCATGGATGAAATTCAATGTTATACCCAGCAGAAAGACGTATACTGAAAAGGCCATATTTGGAGTTCATGCATAGTTTTGAAAGGAAGACTATAAAAACAAAGATCCTCTGAGAAAAATAAATCTAAAAGGGAAAAAAAAAGCATCATCTAAGGTATAAATACATTTTCATCTAAACAATAAGGTACTTTGGGTAAATAGAAAAAAAATCTAAAACCGCCTTTTCTTTTTATTTTTTTTATTTTTTTTTTTTAAGATTTTATTTATTTATTTGACAGAGAAAGACACAGCGAGAGAGGGAACACAAACGGGGAGTGGGAGAGGGAGAAGCAGACTCCCTGCCGAGCAGGGAGCCCGATGCGGGACTCGATCCCGGGACTCCAGGATCATGACCTGAGCCGAAGGCAGTCGCTCAACCAACTGAGCCACCCAGGCGCCCCATCGCCTTTTCTTTTTAAAAATTCTTTTTTTTTCAACAATAAAGGGGTCAGGAACCGAGTCTACATGTCCAATTCTGTCCAAAGTATATAATTTTATGAGCCAAAAATAAGGCTTTTATAAAATGTTTTCTTTGTAGTTATTTGGCCATTCTAAAAAGAAAACTCATATTTGATTCTTTATCTTTTTTATAATAACCTGGAAAAACGATAAAAGATAAAAATGATGAAAGCTACTAAGTCTTTAGAGACATTGTTTTTATTTTATTTTTTTAAGTTTTCATTTAAATATGTTAGCGTACAAGTGTAATATTAGTCTCAGGTGTACAATATAGTGATTCAACACTCTCATACAACACCCAGTGCTCATCACCACAAGTTCACTCCTAAATCTCCATCTCCTATTTCACCCATCTCCCACCCACTTCCCCTTTGGAAACCATCAGCTTTGGAAACTGTTTTTATTTTTTATTTTTTTGTTTTGCAAATAAATTTTTTTTAATTTAATTTAATTTTATTATGTTATGAAAAGCCTTATTTTATTTTATTTTTATTTATTTATTTTTTTTAGTGTTCCATGACTCATTGTTTGCGTATAACACCCAGTGCTCCATTCAGTACATGCCCTCTTTAATACCCATCACCAGGCTAACTCATCCCCCCACCCCCCTCCCCTCTAGAACCTTCAGTTTGTTTCTCAGAGTCCATAGTCTCTGGTTCATCTCCCCCTCCGATGTCCCCCCCTTCATTTTTCCCTTCCTGCTATCTTCTTTTTTTTTTTTTTTAACATATAATGTATTATTTGTTTCAGAGGTACAGGTTTGTGATTCAACAGTCTTACACAATTCACAGCGTTCACCATAGCACATACCCTCCCCGATGTCTATCACCCAGCCACCCCGTCCCTCCCACCCTCCACCACTCCATCAACCCTGAGTTTGTTTCCTGAGATTAAGAATTCCTTGTATCAGTGAGGTCATATGATACATGTCTTTCTCTGATTGACTTATTTCGCTCAGCATAATACCCTCCATTCCCATCCATTTCGTTGCAAATGGCAAGATCTCATTCCTTTTGATGGCTGCATAATATTCCATTGTATATATATATATATATATATATATATATATATATATGCCACATCTTCTTTATCCATTCATCTGTTGATGGACATCTTGGCTCTTTCCATAGTTCGGTTATTGTGGACATTGCTGCTACAAACATCGGGGTGCACGTACCCCTTCGGATCACTACATTTGTATCTTTGGGGTAAATACCCAGTAGTGCAATTGCTGGGTTGTAGGGTAGCTCTATTTTCAACTTTTTAAGGAACCTCCATACTGTTTTCCAGAGTGGCTGCACCAGCTTGCATTCCCACCAACAGTGTAGGAGGGATCCCCTTTCTCTGCATCCCTGCCAACATCTGTCATTTCCTGACTTGGAACACCTACGAACTCAGCAGGAGATCGAAGAAAAGAATAGCAGCAACTCTCTGAACAGAAAAGCAACCACCTTCTGGAAGGTAGGACGTGCAGAGAAGTGAATCCCAGGTGATATTCGGGAAGATAGACAGCAGGGGAGGGGGCCTCCATCAGCCGCTACCAACAAGTGATAGAGCAGCGGAGCACAAAATTGGAACTTTTAGAAGTTGGCTCCGCTGAGGGACGTCGCTCCAGTGGCTAAGCCGGGGGTGGAACCCTCGTGGGACAGTGCGGTCTCAGGACCCTAGGGGTCACAGAAAGACCGAGGGTGCCTGAGTGTGGCAGAGCTCCCAGGTATCGGAGCAGGGAAGCCGGCTGCAGAGACAGAGCCAAGGAGCGGGCTCTCAGCTGGGGGTTGTCAAAAACCGTGATCTGGAGCACAGTCGGGCCACTGCTCTTCCAGCAGGGACCCAACAAGCGGCAGATCCGGAGAGACTCACCTTCCTCCCCCGGGAGGAGCAGCGCGGGAGCGCACTGCAGGGATCTGCTGGGTTTGGAGACTCCAAACGGGGTGGTGTGCCAGAGATGGAAGCTGTTTTTAAATAGTTTCTGTGTCCTTCAACTTCAACATAGCCATGCAAATAACCCCGTACCAAAGTCTATCACCTAGATGCTTAGACTTGCTACAAGAATGTTCACTATCACTTCCTGTCATTGTACTTGGGCATATTAGAATTTTTTTAATGTCTAAAGACTTTTATTAGAATGGCATTTCATTTTACCCACATTAGTAAAATTACCTAGATCACCAGTTTTCAATTTTCCATGGTATGCTTATCACTTATTTCAGTATGCTTCTAGTTAGACTTCAACCCACTTGTAATTTACTAAGAGTTGAATGAAGTCAAGAAGAATTCTTGAATGGCATGAATAAGGATCTGAACTTCTGCATCTGTCACATTCTTCAAAGAAAATATAAACTGGACTTTTATATTTTAAGAATTTGATGTAGCACTCATCACTTCTACATGTTTATATAAATGGTAATTAACTATATATAAATTTGAGATGTGGACATTAGAAATAGAGGTCTTTTTTTAAAGATTCATTTACTTATTTATTTGAGAGAGAGAGAGAGCAGGTGCGTGTGGTGGGGGGGGAAGCAGAGGGAGAGGGAGAGGAAGAAAGACTCCTTGCTTGGTGGGAGCATGACGCTGGGCTCCATCTCAGGACCCTGAGATCATGACCTGAGCTGAAACCAAGAGTCAGCTGCTCAAACGACTGAGCCACCCAGGCACCCTTAGAAACACATATCTATACATATTTTCACTAATAATTTTCAGCTGAGCATAAGATGAAGAAGGATAATATGGATGATGTGATAGGTATGTGGGACAAAGGTCAAAAGAGTAAATGTGCCTTTAGATTGAAGAGTAGAGCTAAATCCAACACAAGGGACATGATAACCCTTGGCTGTTGTACACAGGAGTGTTAGGTGCAGTTCCAGTTAGCATCTAGAAGAGGAAAACAGAGAAACTGGAGGACTCCAAGCAGGCAATTACCAAAGTAGAAAGGAGAGTCATAAACGTCATTTCAGAGAAAAATAAAAATATTAACCTGGAAAGTTGAGACATAAAATTGTCCTCAACTATTTAAAAGATTTTTACATGGAGTAGGGATTACACGCATTCTTTATAGTTCGATGAGGCAGAGCCATAACTGTTACCTTGGTTTATTCTTGTTTTGTTCTGTTTCGTTTTTCTTGGATTATTCTAAAGGGAAATTTCTCGTGGTTGGCAGGATTGGATGAAATTATGCAGGGAAAGTTGTTTAACACAGTAGTTTACACACGCTAATGACTCTCTGAGTATTTTGCAGCCATACCCCTACTCATGGAGGTAGCTGTGGCAACAGCAGCAGTAAAAATAAAGGGTCTCTAACGCAGAAATTCTGTGATTTACAAATTGATAAAACGGAGTGCATTTATTTTAACATTATGACATGATTTGAATGTTGTAAATAGACATGATTTTTCATTTACTGCCATGTCAAGTTTTAAAGGAACGTTTTAGTTTTCTTTCTGCCCTTTTACACCTACTGAGAATCTGCAGTTTCATGGCCCTAGGGTACACACAATGAATACCTGAGTGCTTAGCTTAGGAAGTCACACACTGTCATAAATCATGAAATTAGTGGAAAGAACTTCATCATTCATTCAAACGTAATTGAAAGCGAGTGTGGTTCTATATTCTAGAGGGGAGGGGGTGGGGAGATGGGCTAGCCTGGTGGTGGGTATTAAAGAGGGCACGTATTGAATGGAGCACTGGGTGTTATACGCAAACAATGAATCATGGAACGCTACATCAAAAACTAATGATGTAATGTATGGTGATTAACATAACATAATAAAATTAAATTAAAAAAAAAAGAAAGCGAGTATGGTTCTATAGTAATTCACATTCCTGACATGTGATTTCAGAAAGTCTTAATAAGGATTGGGGTTCATAGGCCTAAAACAGAGGATTTTTAACAGGAGATGCTGATATATCAGAATCTCTGGGTCTAAGAATGTAGCATTGAGTTTGAAAACATTTCCCAGCTGATTCTGACACATACCCAATCCTTCTGCCAACTGGGGAGAACAAAAGATTCAAATTCTAGTAAATGCAAAAAAACCCTTGCCCACTTCCCATGAGACAAATTGGACTCAAGAACTGAATTCATTACGTGTTGAATTATGTGAGTTTATAATTCAGGTCAGTTAAACCTTTTGTTGTTAAAGTTCTTATTGTTATGACCTTTGTATATCTTTTCTGTATGTATTTGTGACGGTGGGAAGAAAGCCAACATTGCCTGATTGCCTAAAGCGTGCCTGGCACTGGGCACTGTGCTTACTTAACACAGCTTCATCACTCTTAGATGCAGATTCCATTCTTTCAGAGGTGAATGAGAATGTTCCCATTTTACAGATGAGTATATAGTGTCAGAGTGATTGACTCTCTGAAGGTCATTCTCCCTGATACACAGCAGGTATTCAAGCCTGGACGGCCTGATTGCAGTGCTAACTTCATAACTCCTAGCTGTTCAGCAAACATGGAATTCAGAGAAGATGGGTCGTGGGGCATGCATTTTTTAATAAGTGAACAGAACTCGTGATAGCACGGCGGAACAAAATCCACTGGCACCAATGTTACCACACTGAACTCTTCTAAAAGAATTGTGTTTCTTAAGATCTGCCTTCATAGTAAATTTTTACTGAGAGGTTTATTCCCTTTATCTTCAAAATTATAAGGGTAGCTCTTCATAGTTTTGGAAAATGGAATCCATATCAGATCACCCAGAAAATTCAGCAAATGACAAATGCTCATAAACAAAAGTCCAATATTGTCACAGATTTTTCGCAGAAAGTGTAATCATCTTAAGCCAGGGAAGTGTAGTAATTAACAGGTAAGAGGTCTGTTAAATGAATATGCAGTGTCATGATGTTGGACTTCGGCATTGATCACTGTTAGCCTTCCAGGTGTCCCCCTTGCCTGGAAATTCTGACACCGCATTTATCACTTGCTCTATTTTTAGAACTTTAATGAGCAGATGACCAAGACTTACCTCATTAACTTAGGTTTTGAGAAAACATTATTTACAAAGATAATAGTTGGTTAGAATTGTCACTGCTCCCAAATTTGTTAAAAAATATACATGTGAGCCAAACTAACATATATTTCATAATGGAAAAATTTGACCTTGTTTAACAGGTAAGCTTTTATTACATTTGTTTTCCTAGAATTAATCCATCTTAAAAATATATGAATTTTCAAGGACACATGAAACATTTGCCTAATTCTATAGTTCCCATGGCTCACAAAAGCACATCAGTTAAAGTAACATTTACTATGTTTCTGTACTTTAAATAATTATTGTTATTCATAAGGTCTATGTTATTTTCAAGAAATATTTAAAAGCCATTCTAGCCTAACTTTGTGTAGCTACTGTAATAGAAGTTATATTATAATTACATGAATTTTTATGTGTATTTTGAAGTTTAAAGTCATGAATTCAGGGTTTTTATAAATTAAATACAGCATATAGAAAACATGTGCCCCTTCCCCAAATTCTATAAAAATGATAGTAAAAAATTTAAAACAATCATCTAGACCCAGAGGGTCAAAGAAAGGGGAAAGGATAATGGGAGGTGTGAGATGTCTTCCATATTTTGGGAGTTGAAAACAGACAGAAATGGCAACTGACTAGCAAGTCAGAGGAACCTGGAGGAAGAGGGAGACCAGGGCAAGGCAGTTCAAGTCCCTGCACTGAACCAAAGTCTGGGGGATGAAGGCATGAGGGAATCTTTGATGAACAGGACAAAAGAAACCAAGATACCTGATTGCAAGTCACTATAAAGTGCAGTTATACCCAAGATTCTCTTCTTGAGTCCCTTCGATCACAAAATTGCCTTTTTCCCATCTGGCAAAAAGCAAAAGTTTTCCTCCTTGGACATATTGTATAAGGGAAAATATGGATTCCGTGACATGACCCAGAGCTGGGAGCGGTGGTGAGAGAAGCTAGGAGAAGTGGGGGAAACTACTAACTACAAATGAATCAAGTGCCAATTTGAGTCCTAAATCCTGAAACCCCAGCCCCCCATTTTGCTCAGCAACAAAGCAGATGTATAATTTCCAGTCATATAATTAAAAGAGTTTTCTCTGGGGAAAATAACCAACCCAAGAGGAAATGCCCACAGATAGTGACATCTTTGTGCCCAGTCATGGCCCAGTCACTTTTAGGGAAGCCTCACATCAGCAAGATCTACTCAAGTATTCTATTTTCTATCTGCTTTTAGTATGTCAATTCTAAATAGAAATTAACATTCAAAGATCATCAAGCAATCAAGCAGTGCCTCCAACTGGAAACACAGAAGCCTAAGAAAATAAACAGGAAATATGGACTCCAGAGAAAAAAGACAATGGAAGAAGAAGGATTAAAAAAATTGATAAACTTTAGTGTCTTCAGAGACATAAAAGAAGATGCACATCCATTCAGAGCAGAGTGCTTTTTAAAAGATATATTTAGAGAACAAGAAAGGTTCTTGGAAATTAAATATTATTTGGCAGAAATATTTTCAAATCCATTGGAGATGTTGAAATAGAAAGTTGAAAATTCTCCCAGAAAATAAAATAAATAAAAAGATGGAAAATGAGAAAAATAAAGGCTTAATTCAAAAGAGTTGACATATTAGAACTAGAGTTTCCAGAGGGAGAAAATACAGAAGGAAAAATGATTAAAGGGATAATATACTAAAAAAAAAAAAAAAAAAAAAAAACCTAGATCTGAAAATCATCATTTTCCACATAGTAACAACCCATTAAGTGTTTTACACAATAAATAAAATAAAACTCATACCAAAGCATACTAAATTCAGTAAAACTTATAGCAAAGCATCAATAAAGTTTCCAAATTTTGGAATGAAAATAAGAGCTGAAAAGCTTTCAGAAGAGTTAAAAACATTTTTAATAACAACATTAGAAGTGAGGAGAAAAATATATTCAAAATTCTGAGGTATAATGATTTTTAACCTATATTTTGTTTGATCAAACTGAACTGATTCTAAAGGACAGAAAACAGTATTTTCTGATTTGGTAGGTCTTAAAAAATTTGTAACCATCTATTATCCTTTCTTAAAATGCCACTGGAGCATGTGATCTACTGAAATGAGGGAGGCAATAAAAAATACAAAGTATGTGGGACCCAGGAATAAGGGTCTCCAAAGTAGGAGATAGGCAAAAGAAATTCCCAAGATGGCAATGGAGCATCCCAGGAAAGTAGCTGTACTACAGGCTTAAAGGGTCACTAATCAAGACTAAAGGCTCTAGGAAGAATATCTATGTATTGATTAAATATTGTTGAGCAAAAGCCACTCTAAAACTTGATTGCTTAAAAAAACATCTTTTATTATTTCTGACATGTTCATAGACCAGCAGAGCAGTTTGCAAACCTGGGCTAAGCCGGTCTGATCCTGGCTGGACTTGCTCAGCCATGTAGTCTGCTAGTAGGTTTGCTGAGGGATGGCTGTGCTATAGTGGTCTTGGTGGGCAACCCAGCCCTTCTTTATATTTCTTTCTTAACAGCAAACTAACCAAAGAATAATCCTGTGAGAGCAAGCAGAAATGCACAAGTGCATTGTCAAGCTGCTCCTCATTTCAAGTGTGCTACTTTTCTAGAGGCCAGTGCAAATCATATGGCCAAGCCCAGAGTCAACAAAGGAGACTTCTATCAAAGGGCATGGAGATAGGGCGGTGTGAAAAATTGAGGCAATTAATGGAATCGCTCTGTCATAATTTCGAAGAAAAATATTAAATGATAACTTTTTGTATTTCCTGATATTTTGGGAGGAGTTTTACAGGTCTGTGTGATTGTTTAGGGATAAGTTAGTAATAGGCATGTCAAAAGCCAAGCACACCAACACATGCAACCATTAATAATTCTAGGAAAAGTAGATCATTGTAGGAAAGAAAATATAATCATTGCATTTTATGTGGCTTAACTGTGAACACTATTTACAAAGTCGGAATAATGTAATAACTGAATACTGATCTAAACTAAATCTATATAACTATATCGGGAGGTTGGGGGACAGGAAATGTGTGCGTGTAGAGGAAATGGCCTAAGGGGGGGGGAAAAATCAAATTTGAGGATAGGAAGTCCATAATCATGTTGATACTTGGAAAAATCAAGACTAACATAAGTATGTAATTAAAATCACAAGAAACGTCTGGAAGACAGGCAGATGTGAAAAAGAGATTGCTGAGTTTGTTATAAGCCTTTCAATGACATTTGAGTTCTTAAACTAGGTGCATATATTTATTTGTTAAATAGTCTTACATATAAAACTAAGATAAATCAAAAGAACAGTAATATATTTGTTCAAAAAGAACATTTTACAAAGATACTGAGAGCTGAATGACTTTGAACTTCCTTATCTTTACTTTCCTTGTAAGAAAAAACAAATGGGCTAATCAATCTCTATCATTCCTTTTTTAAAAATTCCAAGATCCACAATTCCAGTAAATCTTGCCAAAGACTTATTCCCTGAAGTAATGTATCTTTAATTTTATTTTTTTAAATAATAATTTACTGTCTCTTAATTTGATATCCTTATTCTTTTATGCATTTGTTCTATGTGTTGCTTATATCCATTTAGCCCAAAATTCTGCCGTCGAGATCATCATTACTTGTTTAATAGTAGAACTTCTATGCTTTTTTCCTACTGTCTGAACCAAAATTACTCCATTTATTTCTAAGACTAAAAAAGATTTTCCAAAAGGGCTAGAGTGATGTAAGTACCTCAGGCAGGGTGGTAATTTAGAGTTCCTTTAAACTGATGTCTTTTAGGTATTGATTCAACTACTATATAGTATGATATGGCCAAATATTTCATGGATATGTCTTGTCTATAAAAGACTGTAAGCTCCTGGGGTGCCTGGGTGGCTCAGTCGGTGGAGTATCTGCCTTCGGCTCAGGTCATGATCTCAGGGTGGTGGGATCGAGCCTTATGTCTGGCTCCCTGCTCAGCTGGGAGTCTGCTTCTTCTTCTCCCTCCAACCCTTACCCTCCCTCCTGCTTATGCTCTCTCTCTCTCAAATAAATAAATAAATAAAGTCTTAGGAAAAAAAAAGATTGTAAGCTCCCCAAGGCTAGAGATGCCATCTTTTGCATATCTTTGGCTATTTCTAGTTCATGGAACATTCTAAATTAATTCTTTGTAAAACTTACACAAAGACTTATGGAAGAAGGGTTGTGAAGAAATATAGAAAGATTGTGTTCTCTTTACTATTCCAGAAACCATTTTATTTTAGTAGGGCTAGAATGAATAAAAATTATTAAATCAGTCATATTGGTATTTTTATATGCGTAAAATAAGATCATGACTATATAGATCATGGGATTTTGTATAATGACTTTGCATTTACATATAATCCTCATAAAAATAGTTGAAAGAATTTTGTAAATATTCTCAGTGGGGTAGAAAATGAACCTAGTCTGATTAGTTTGTTAATGTCAAAAAAGGCCAAGGGGTCTATTGTATAACAATACAAAGTTCTGGGGGCGCCTGGGTGGCTCAGTCGTTAAGCATCTGCCTTCGACCCAGGTCATGATCCCAGGGTCCTGGGATCGAGTCCCGCATCGGGCTCCCTGCTCCGCGGGAAGCCTGCTTCTCCCTCTCCCGTTCTCCCCGCTTGTGTTCCCTCTCTCACTGTGTCTCTCTCTGTCAAATAAATAAAATCTTTAAAAAAAAAAAAAATACAAAGTTCTGTACCCACACTTAAAAGAGCATAAGCAAAGAGACTACAGAAAAGACACTGTAAAGTTGAATAAAACAATAAATCTAAAACCCTTAAGGACAGAGACTAAGTTGATCTATCCCCTTGTAAAACAATAGGAATAGTCATGATAATCATTTATTCACTTAAAAATTAAAATACCCAATTATGCATCAAAATTGATGCATAATAATTTTGGGAAGTGTAGAAAAGTATAGAACCAACAGTCAAAACTATCTATGAACACTCCATCCAGAAATAGCCAGTGGTAATCATTTGGTATACAATATTCCAGTGTTTCAATGCACATAAAAATCTCAGGGCACTTGTCTTGCTGGGAAATTAAAGAAGCTGAAGAGAAAGATGAAATCAGAGCTAGAGTCTTAAAGGCACCCTGGGAGATACAACATTTCCTGCCACATCATGATTCAATCTAATAGCGTGGAAGCAAGACACCCCATATAAGAGACTCATTGGTAAATATTTATTGAGTTCTTACCCAATTCCAAAGAACTGGGCCAAGCAGTATGGGATACAAAAAAGAAAGAAAAAAAGAAAAAAGAAAAAAGAGAAGATTCTGTCCTTGTTCTTAGGGAATCATAATCTAGTTAGAAAGATAGTATAGAAAAACAGGTGAAAAATCAAACATCAATAAAATATTTAAGTAACAATTCAAGGCAACAACCAAACAGATATCAGAAGATTATGTATGATTAATTACCAAATAAAGTCCACAGACCAAATAAAGTCCACAGACAATGATTGCCATTTGAGTTCACAAGCACTTGGGTGTGATTCGTGGCAAGGCACAGTTAGAAGCAGCTCTATTACAATCCCTAAAGTTCCCAGGAGAGCTCCATTTATAAATGACATGAACAGGTATACTTTCAAGTGTGCATTGACAAATAGAAGCTATTTTATTTTGCCTAGTTTTTCATATTTTTCCCACTTTTAGGCATCTTAAAGTGTATCTGAATTGAGAAATCCAGTAAACATATACAATGTTAATAACAATAGGCAGTACCTTTTGGGCCAGGGGAGCAGAATCCTGACCACCGAGATTCACATTCTTGTCCATCCACCTACAATGGTTTTAGTCACCTGCTATAAGAAAAGTCTATGAGCAGAGGATCAGGCTTGACAAGAGCAGTCATTACTATTGTGTGGCTTTACACACACACACACACACACACACACACACACACACACACACCCTCAGTCATGTAGAAGTCTGTTTTTGCTAAATTAGCAGGAAGTCTAAGTGACCTCCCTTTCCTGTAAGACGGCTGGCACTTACCAATATAATATGGAGGGAAAAATGAGCTCTGTGAAAGCATCCTGAAAATTGGAACCCCAGGAAGGAGACAGTATTTCTTTCTAAGTGCCTCATCTGGTCCAACTATCCAAGGCTAAAGAGCCCATGATCCACTCACAAACACAAGTGGCCTCAGTGTTATTGTACCACAGGATCTGAGGAAGGAACGAACAAGTCTCCTAAGTGCCTGAGTCCCGAGAGACAGCTTTTTCTTGAAATCACTCTCTTGGGCTTGGGGAATTGCTGAGAGGGAATCACATTCATCTAGCAAGAATTCCTACAGCTTTGGAACACTCAGAGATGATGCGCTTTTGGTGTCCAGTTTCATTCTTAGACTATGCCTGTCTACATCAACACTTCATAATCCTGTGGATGGAATAATAGTAGATAAGGGATTGAAAAGAGAATAAAGATGAGGTTTTGGGGTCCCCTTGGAAGCTAGCAAAAAAAACATATAAAAGCACTACACTCTGATTTTCAGAATTCTGCCACTGTTCTTCCTAGCACCCAAAGTTCCAGAGAAAACAGTTGTAGGCTGTTGATAGATTGATTTCTACTGGCTCAGAAAAAAAGGCTAATTTTTCCAGTTATACATTTTGAGGGTGTAACAGATATAATAAGGTAGCTCATTCAACACCCTCCATCTTCTAACTTGTGTTCATGTAATGTAAGGTCTGGAAAAGTAAAATGGCATTCTCCAGACTCCCCTCAGCCCAAGATTATCCATGTCATTAGCATTTCATCAATCACACAACTGTGGGTGCAGTGAGCACCATCCACAGTGGATTGTTCTGACTACAATTAAGATTACTGACATATTTGGGGCAAGTTTATGATTAATTGAGAGCGGTTTATCGGGTCATCCTGAAAAGAGATTTTAAACAAAAAGCATAGATAAAAAAAATTATTCTACAACTGAAATGCATGTAACCATCTATGAACATTTAATGATCACTGGTATGTGTCCAGTGCCATGCTCAGTACCAGGACTACAACAATGAATAAGATGTCCATATGTCAAGAAACTCACTGGTGTGGGAAACAAATAACCTGTAATAAGGGCAGTGATAGAGGAAAACAAATGCAGTATAACCTAGGAAGAGTAAACAGTTGTGAGGTCAAGCATATCAAGAAGACTGTCCTGAGGGGAGAAGGTATACCTAAAGCTGAGGGTAGGGATGTGGGACATTTTCAACAGATCAGAGAACATGGATGGAGTCATGAATTCAAACAAAAGGCCGGTGTATGTTCAAGTGCTAAGTGAAATGCTTCATGGGGAGGGCTATAGGATGAAGGTCAGAGGTAGAGGCAAATAGGAGTCAGATGATGGAGGTCATTGTAAACCATGCTAGGAGGCTCAGATTATACCTGTAGTCACTATCTGGGAAATAGGCATGGCATTTCAAAATGACTCTAAAATGCAGGTGTAAATTTGAGGTAGGTCACTTAACTACAGTATGAAGAAGTTCGGGATAACAGTGTATCCCTAATGCTGGTGATGTACCCTGTGTGTGAAACAACAAGGCTTTGAAGTCAAACCAACCAACCAACCAACCAACCAGATGTAAGCCATGTCTGAAAAATATTCAGAGATAAATGATTCAGGACTTGATATTAAAAGCACAAGGACACTCTTCTATGACTCCCAGATTTCTTTCTTGAGCATATGGATAGAAGGTAAGCAACAAGGTACATCACACCTGCATGTGAGACACTCAATAGAAGGCATATTGTCCAATCGTCCAGAGGTAGAGGCTCGTGGTATGGCAGCCGCACTAGAAGAACATGACGTGGAGACTCTTTAGTGCCAGAAACAGTCCCTGTAATGGAATGGTGTAATGTACAGGGTGTAGAGGTTTTTCTTCCTCAGTATTGCTTTTTCTCCTTTGCATTCTTGAAACAATGTTCCTTAGTAATCTATTGACTGATCCATGCTGCTAACAATATAATTGGGCATGTACAAAAGAAATACAAACACCACACCCCTTCTCATGGGCATCAAGAAAACATAGTAGAAAACGATTAATAAGCATTCCGCGTCAACCTCAGAGTAAATATTTGCTTGAAAACAAATTGCCCGTATTACTGTTATGAGCATGAGGTGAGTTTCACACCTCACTGGTAGGTGGAAGTAGATGCTATATTGCATTGTTAAAGAATTGTGAAATTATCCTTCTAATATATCAGTTTCATGCTTCCTACATACTGCTCAAATTTAAAAAGATTGCCTCTCACAAAATTCATGCTTAAACAACTTTAATGTAATTTAGTGATTCTGTCAAGGGAATTCAACAGTGAAAATATGAGGACAATCCCAATTAATATGACAGAATGGCAAAAGAAGTGGGTAGCTGAACAATATTTTTTACTTCTGGATGTTGTCTTCAATTAAATTTTCTATCAAATGAAAGGATTGATTAGTCTCTTCAAGCAAGGAGTCTTGCTGCCTGCAAGTAAACAGAATTGTTTCCATTAAAGCTTTCAGTGCCTTTAAGAGGTTGTCATCTCTGGCTGGTGAAACAGTTTATGTCATCCCAGCAGCTCGTTTCATTACATGCTGTTATTTGGCAATCAGTTGCAAGTTCAGGAGAACATTCTACAAAGGCCAGGGTTGGACCGCTGAAAAACAGACCCAAAGGTCAGCCAGTTATTGTCGAATTTTGTGACATGTATTTCTATGCTTTGATACATAGTCGTGCATACACAATCTAATTAGTGTCGGCGATAGCTTTCTAATGAAAACAATCCATTTTCGTACTTGGTGTCTAATTTTCTCATTTACGACATCTTTTATTAAAAAGAGCACACCACACTGTCTTGTTGATTGCAGCAAGGATGGTGCTCATTACTACATTATTAAGGCAATACACTGAGTGATAAAATGAAATTGGCCAGGAAAAATAAATCAAAATTAAAATAATTACGTTGAAGTGGTTTTAATGAAGATAATGACACATTTATTTAAAAACACACATGAGCTTCTAAAGCTTGAGGTAAACTTGGAGCTGAGATTTCTTGGATATTCAATATGTAAAAAGGTGTGAAAGTAATAAAGATTAATTTGGAGGTTCTCATTCAACTTTAGATCTAAATATGCTTCAGTTCATGTGTTGCCTGTTCATGTATCTTAGTCATCAGTTATTTAAAAAAAATTTGTAATTGTGCTCACTGATAATAATTTAGCAGCTTTTAATCACTTATGTCAACTTTCTGATATTTATTCATGGTACAATATTTGAAGTATACCTTCTCATGCTTATTTAGGTGACGTACTTTTATATAGTACACAAAGGGTGTCTTCCTACCTTATAAAAACCTCTCCGGTAAAGAATATGAGGCTTCCACGATTTCTTTCCCATATTGTTTATATATCATTTCTAAAAGAAATACACTTTTATGTAGTCTATTATCAAAGTTAATGTAGCAATCAAAAGATTTTATAAATATATTGGCTACAATAATTGAGTCTCATTTACAACTACCATTCACGTGCACGAAGATGTGTAAGCAATGAAGATAAGGAATGTCAACATCTAGGTTTAAATGATCCTACTTCTAATTGTATATACATATAATGTTAACATATAAAGAAATACGATGTTTTTGCTTCAGAAATTTGTGGCAGTTGCCATTCAATAGTGTTTACAGGGTGAGTAGACAGACACTTTCTGTACTGTAATCATATGGCCAAGCCCAGAATAATCCATGTGATGAAGAGTACTCACAAATAGAATTCTTATGTAAGTCCGAAGCCATCTATCACAAAAACTGAAAAGTATGCTATGAGGTAACTATTGAATAAAAGCATTAACTAGAAATATAATTGCACTTTGATTTATTCTTACTTTGATTTTTATTTTGATGCTTTTGCCTGTGTGTTCCTTTAAGTACATTTTATCAAAGGAACACAGCCAGGAACACTGCTCTATACGTCCTTCCATCTAAAAAACATGTACTTCTTAGTTCTTTGATTCACGAAACATCTTGCTTTTCTTTTTATTATGAAATCAATATATATCCTTAAGAACGGACAAACAGATATGGAGGGGATTACCCTCATCATACCATCTAAGCACAGCTATTACAAAAATTTTGCTTTATTTTCTGATACCTATTTTTATTTTTAGGCATTTGTCATACTTGATATATAATTGCATGTCCTGCTTTTTTTCATTTACTTATTTTTTTCTATTACACCACAGACAATTTCATGGATTTTTTTTTTTGATAATACACTTTATATTTTAGGGTAGTTTTAAATTTTCACAAGGTTATAAAGATAGCACAGAGAGTATTCATACATCTAACACACAGTTCCCCTAATAATGAACATCTTACATTAGTATACTTGTCACAATAAATGAAATTTTGCTGATACATTATTGTTAACTAAAGCCAATACTTTATTCAGATTTCCTTAGTTTTTCCTGTGTCCTTTTCTTGTTCCAGCCTCCCATCCAGGACACCACATTGCATTGAGTGGTCATGTCTCCATGAACTTCCTCTGGAAGGGACAGTTTCTCAGACTTACCTTGTTTTTGATGATCTTGACAGTTTTGAAAACAACATTTACATATTTCATAGGATGCTCTTCTATTGGAACTTCTCATAATTAGACTAGAATTATGTGAGAAACACCTCAGAGATAAAGTGCCAGTTATTGTCATTACATCATATCAAGGATACACACTATCAACATGACATACCACTGCTGACGTTGACCTTGTTCACCTGGAAAAGGGTGTTTGTTGGGTTTTTCCACTGTAAAATGAGTCCTTTGTCCTTCTTTCAATACTGTACTCTTTGGCAGGAAGTCACTGTGTGGACCCATCTTTCAAGAATGGGAAGCTCCGCTCCACTCTCTTGAGAACAGAGTATCTTCATAAATTATTTAAAATACTTCTCATGAGAGATCTGCCTCTTTTTCCCCATTTATTTGTATAGCCATTAACTTATTTATATCATATGGACTTGTGGATATTTATTTTATACTTTCCGTTGTAATCCAGTACTACTCTCCTTATTTTGTTGTCCAAATAGTTCTAGGTTTGACTATTGGAAACTCTTCCAGTTGGCGCATTTGCCCCTTTGATGTACCCCTATCAATGTGACGGCTGTTTTTTTTTAATACTTTTGTACCTTCTGGCACAACAGTGAATCACCTTTTCATCTGCTTCTATGCGTCATCACTTATCTAATGTAATACACTTGTCCTCAGACTGCAACAGCTGGGTGTTCATAGAGTCCTAAGAACTGTTCATCAACTCTTAGGTCTCAGACACACCATGGCCCTGACACAGAATCACTGGCATGCTGATTTAAATTTCTCCCTTGAGTTTCAAGTAAATGGCAGAGGTTTTCCTCAAGTGATCGGGAATAGCCATGACTCACCACCTCTCCCACTTCATAGTTTCAATCATTTCTTTATCCTAAGGGTTAGCTCCATATTCACTCCTAGTGACAAGGGCAGTTCATGTCATAATACTTGATACGATGTATGCTGATAAACCTTGGACATGTTAATTCCTTCTCTGATTGTTTCCTCATCTGCCAGCTGAGAGAAAAAATATGCTTGCTAGCAGAACTATAAGGAAAAACAAATATTATATGCATTATATATATATATAGTATATAACCATACTACATAATGTATACATATAATCATATATATGTGATAGTTACATAATTTATATAATACACAAAATTAAAAAAATGCAATCTTTGCACACACATACACCATGGATATTTAATACATATAGGACCCCCATCTTTGCTCTCACATTTAGTGCCTCCCTGTACTACTACAACAGCTTCATTAGATGGCTTCTTTATGAAGATTTTTCCCATCCAACATATTATCCCATGTTCCTAAGGTCTAGTACAGAAAAAAATTGAATACATCTTAGAGATAACCTTTTGCAGAACCCAATTATTGTCCCTGAACCAAGTTTTGTTTAGGCTTCTCACCCTCCCTTGCCCTCTTCCCTCTTATTTTGAGTTCCTGAGTAGAGACCAGGTTGTTTCACAAATGCTAGATAGGTGGAACACTCTTAATATTTCCTGTGATTATGCCTATTAGGGGGGCACTTCAGGCTTTCTCATGAATATACTGCTTGACCTCCCTGTGCTGTCTGCATGAGCAGACAGGTCTGAATCCACAGTGGCACACGGGTCCCTTGCTCTGGGCCCTTTACTATAATTATTTTCTGATTATTTTCCTTCTCTGTATCTGGAATACCACTGCCATACTCTGGAAATATCATTTAACCCTTTCCTCCTTTATATACACTTTCCTGTCAAAATGGAGCGACATGAGAAAATGTCTGTGATTCCTACACAGTTGAAGCTGCACGGGTCAAAGACTGAAATGAGGAGAAAAATAACCCAGAAATGTAGAGCAAAGGGGAAGAAACTCATTTGAATTTATTGCCTTCTTTCTTTGCTCTTATATATCATTTTATTTTATTAAGAGTACAGTAAAACTTTATTTTGATTTTTAAGTTAAATCAAACTTTCTAAGGTTTACTATCACTTACTGAAAAAAAATATATAAGCTTTCTATATGGAAATTTTTTAACATACACAAAAGTAGGGAGAAATAATGCCCAGGAACCTATTACCCTATTATATTTTAAGATTCACTTATGTGGCAAATATGGTAAATTACCTAACCACCCCACCCTCTTATTTGTTAAGAGAATCCTGATTTGTGTCCCAATGGCAAAATGCCCATTGCGTAAGTTTAAACTAACTTACTCTCTTTTGAAAGACACTTCTCTAGCCATCCCTGCAGGAAGAATCGGGCGTATGATTCAGTTGTAGCCAATGACATGTGAGACGAGTCTTTCTCCTTGAGAAAAGTGTCCTCTCTATTTTATATCATAATGCTATCATAATACGTGGGTGTGATATCTAGTGCTCTGGCAGCTATCCTGTGATCATGAAGTAAAGAAGGTCAAGGGAATACCTGAGATGCCAGTCTAGGGAACTAATATCATTCAATCACTTTAGCCATCGTAGAACTGCCTACCTTCTCCAGGTTATTTGTTGTGGTGAGATGAAAAAATGGATGGATTGTTGCATCTGTGTTGCAGGGAAACAAAGCATTCTAAGTGGCCCTCCACATCTTTTGGTCCTCTTTTATAATGGATTCATATATTTGGTTTTCTGTCTTAAGAAGTTATATAGAACCTTCAAATTTGCCATATCCTATATTTTGAATTGAGATACACCTCACAATTTGACTGGTAAATCAATGAAAGTCCTTAATCCAAATTCTCCTTTGGGAGCTGGAGGGAAGAGAAACTACAGTGAGTTCCAAAAAGAATGGTCAGAGGAAGGTATCCGGAGACATATTAAACTTGGCTTTAGACCTGTGACAGCAGCTCACCCAATGTGAGAGTTTTACTTTTTCCTTTCTGTCCTGGTGGTATAATGATGTTCCCTACTGTACACCTTGAAAACAATACTGACCCAGCTAAGGCGGCATATTTTCTGTGGCAGCATCTTCTTTCCAACAACTCCCTGTATATATACACTGATTATTTTGGCCTAACTACACAAAGCAGTGAAGGCATTTTGAGAGGCTAAATTCAATTTAACTTATTTTTAAAACTAATGATTATTAGTCAGTTGTTAACTAGCTACTATCGATTTTTTTTTTCCCCCATGAATATTCTTTTGAGGGTGAAATTGTGGGGGAGGCCTGGTTTCATGCAGGTCCCTCACTTTCTGGTCCCTTTTCTAGGAAACCCACCTTAGTAGTGCTCTTTCCTTGTTGTCCATCATCTCCTCTGGCCCCAGGCGTTGCTTACATCTACACGTGTGAGGACAGAGCCTGTTCTCACTACTTCAAGATCTTCACATTTCTGATATGTGCCAGAACCGTTCTTTTCAAACTTCCAAGGAAGAGGTTATGCTTCTGTGGCTGCACCTAATTTTGAGGTGTCCAAGGCCATGTCCAGTCCCCCACACAGCTCCCACACACTTGGCCCTTCCCAGGCCTCACTAATCTCCTTACTACTATCATGGCGGAGCCACTCAGGGCTTAGATAGCCAAAGTTCAAGCAAAATACCCATTTAAAAGGCGGTTCCAAGATATGTCCTAACCCAAAGTAGTAGATGGGAGTGGCGAGAGGGGCAAGAGGGGACTTACGTGTATTGGGTACTTTTTATGTGTCAGGATCTGAGCTAAGTTCTACATCTAAGACATTCTAGCAGACTAGGAACACAGAACCAGGAATCAGGAGACATGGTCTAATGGACCAATGGTACAACACTCAGATGCCACCACTAGCCAAATTAAGATAGAAACACTCACTCCCCTTCAGAGATTGCGTTTGGCTGAAGAGAGCTGCCTCATGCAAGATCATACCCTCCAACTTCTTTCTCAAGGATGCCCTGTACCCAGTGATCTGTGGGTACAAGTGTAGAGGGGTTCCCGTGGCCCAGTCTGCAAGGCCATCTCAGCCCCAGGGTCCTATTGTTGAAGAATTTGTTGTGACCTTACTGCAGCCTCACTTTCCTCTGCCTAATTCGGTTTTCTGGATTCCTCCAGGCATGTTGATTTGAAGGGCATTCCCTAGTAAATTTCCTGCACACCAGTTCCCTTCTTAGTGTCTGCTTCCCAGAGTAACTCACCTGCAACCCTGACTTCTGCGTGCACTGCTCAGCACACCGGGCCTCTTGTTTCTCATTGGAAAATTAAGGAAGCTGGTTGAGCTCCCTAAACCTTCTATCCAGTGCCAATGTCGGACTGTGGGGGTCAGAAATCCCTACAGTAATTCTTCACTGTCATTGATCAGTGTGACCTATTATGTATTTTATTCTTTCCTAGGCTTTTTGTTGTTGTTGTTTTTCAACATGTAGTTATGTATGCCACGTGTGAGATCATTTTTTCCCTTTCAAATAAATCATGTAACTTCTGTGTTTGTCAGGAAACCCGAAGTAGAGAAATGTGAAATGTGAATTGAGAAAAGTTCAGCTGACTGAGTTCCATTAATTCTCAGGAATGACAAGTCAAGGTCAAAGGAAGAAGAATGAAAAATATCACAAAGTGATTTTCTTTTAAATGGGGGAAAAATAAGCCGTAGGAAGGTGTTCACCTTGGGTCTTTTGAAAATATTTATAGGCTATAAAGAAGATATAGGACTTTATAAAACAAAGCACAAAATCAATACTTTAGAGGAGTAAAAAACATGACAATTTGATATATTTTGACTATATTTAATATCATTTCAAATGAAATCATTGTATTCTCTCTCCAGGACATCAAAACTTACAAAAAAAATTAAAAAGTTATTCAATTAATAGTTTATTTTATGTTAAGCTTTCAGGTTTCATTAAATAGATATTAATATATTTTTATGTTTGTATTTAATACTAAGGGTTATGTTTGGCATAATTTAAGAAAACATTGAGTTGATAATATGTTTTTTAATCCAAATATTTTAGCATCACATAAATAAATCGGTGCCGGGAACAAGGCCAGAGCTATGAAAGCATGAAGTTCCCCCAGATAAATTTTGTAAGGCATTTTCACTGGACCTTGTAATCCTTCTTCCTTCTTTTTTTTAAAGCCCCAGACATCTCAATAAACAAAGCAAAAAATTATACTTATTGGCCCCAAACCAATAACAGTTCTTTAAAAACTGACATTTCTGATAAACTTCAGTGTATGGCTTGACACCAGTGTTGAAACCAACCAGTTATCCCGAGTTTTGTTCTGAGCTGTAAGAACAGACCATTTTGTTATTTTTCCTAGACAACTGCCATGAGGTCCACATTGGTGGCTCTGCCTCTTCACTTGTTTTTCTATAATCTAGTATTCAAATAGCAGCCAGTGACGCTCTGCAACATAAACATACCACTCTTCTGCTTGAAATCCTCTAAAGGATTTTCATCACACATAATTATTTTTTTTACCATAGTCTAAAAGTCCCTACATGCCCAATCACCACCTGCTGTTCTCTCTCAAGCCATGTCTTCTAGTCTCTCCTTTCTCTCTCCCTCTCTCTCTCTGTATCTATCTATCTCCCTCTCTGTTTGAACATACAGTACAATGAACATTCTGTTCCTTCAACACAACAAGCTTGTTGCCACCCCAGGGCCTTTGCACTAGTCATTCTATCAGCAAAAACATTACTTTTATTTTTACTGCACTAAGGAGCTAAATTATAAACCCTTCATATTAACATTTTCATTAGACTTGTATGCCTCAGGTTTTACGTGACTAGCTTCCTTTCATAATACTACATCTCCGCTTCAATTTCTCTCAGAAAAGCCCTTCCTGACCATTGAGTCTAAAGCAGCATCCTGCCTCCTTAGCATATACTACCACATGAGTCTGTTTTCTTCTTTATTACTATCTGAAATGGTCTATTTAATTTGTTTGTTTAATGTTTAATGTTTGCTTTCCTTCACTAAATAAAGGTCCATGAAGCCAGGGCACTTGACTGTATTCTTAATATGTAAACAATTCTCAGAATATAGCAGCCACTATGATCTGTGTTCTAATAGATATTGAAATAAAAAAAAAAAAAGTCTTTGACTCATAGCTTTTATCAAAGATTTATTACCAAGGGAGATACTAGGAATATATTAATGAAATCATTATAAACTAGCTTTTAATAAATCCCCAAATAAAGTGTGTTGTTTTCAATGCTCATCTATGACATATTTTTTTCTATTCCCTCAACCCATTGAGTTTGTTTACTCCCTGAATGACCAATAGACCTATATAAAAACTGATTAAGAAAATGCTGATAAAAATGATAAAAATGATAAAAACAATCTGTGATTTTACCTAAACTTAGTTGAAATTTTGTGTACAGTTATCTAGCTTTTTGTTTCTTTGTTTTGGACAATTATAGGATTGGAGTTTTGACCTACAGTCTTGGAAAATTAACCCCTATGCTTTGAGAAGAAGTTACAAGGTTAGAAAAAAAAATCGTAATCAGTGGTAGTGCAAGGTTTTGCAATATCAAAATTGAAATTTACTAAGGCTGTAAATTTTGATTGAGGTAGTGGGAATACAAATAATACATTTGAAAGATCATTCACAAAACCTAAAACAATTAGATTTACAGGAAGAAAGAAAAACCATCAAAATTAATGTGAAAATTCATTAATTCATTTATTTATTGAATAGTTTTTTATAATGAGCATCACACCTATCAGATATTGAGGTAAGTGTTGCAGTCAAGCAGAAAACAAATCAGGAAAGAAACATACTCTCTCAGGAGTTTACATTTGGGCCTGGGTGGTATTCTAAACAGAAAGACATAAAGGGAAAAGATGTACATTCAGTTGTGGAAAATGTGGTTGGTACTGGAAGAAAAAGGTGGTGACTGCAGGGAGTTAAGTGTAGAATTCTCATCCAAGTGAGTAGAAGGGATACTCGGAAGATAAGGGCACAATAGGGAAGCAGAGAACTTCCTGGCCAATGAAGAGACCCAAAGCCACTTATATACACCCAACAGTAGGATTAGGGTATGAATTTGTGAGGGGGCACACAATGCCCCAAAGCCTAGAAATCAGTGCTAAGTGTTGCAGATGAGTCAGGAAGTGGACTGCTGTGAGGGCCATTTCTGAGTCCTCCAGGATCAGAGGATTCAACTTCATGCAGGCAAGCATGCAAGAGCAAAGTTGGTCCTCTTCTACAAATCAAGATTGGGCTTTCCCATCTCCCCCAGTTTTCTAACAACACATAACCTCTTGATTATAGTATGATTCAGGGGAAGTAGAAGAGGAAAATGACAAAGATTTTGCTTTTGAAATGAAAATGTAACATTCCTTAGATTCTAGTATTATAGATAAACAATCATACTTGGTACTTAAAGAAGTAGAATAAAAGATATTGTCCATAACCCTCAGGAAAACTTACATTAAAGGCAATAGAAGAGAAAGAAAATAAGAGGAAGAGCCAGAGTAGAGTGGGATATTGAGTGAGTAAGAGGCTATCAAAGGCACTGTGATCAATAGGTAATCAGTAGCATCAGAGAATGGGAAGACCAATCAATATCAAATAATATGAAAGGTCAAGACATAAAGCCTCAGACAAGTCCCTTAAATGTGTCATTTTTAAACCTTAGACATTTTCAAGAGAATAATTTCTTATTGTGATCAGAACAAAAATGAAGTTAGTGGGCTAACATTTTTTTAAAAGATTATTTATTTATTTATTTATTTATTTATTTATTTATTTGAGAGAGAGAGCAGGAGCAGGAGCATGAGCGGAGGTCAGGGGGAGCAGAGGGAAAGGGAGAAGCAGGCTCCCTGATGAGCAGAGAGCCCAAGGCAGGGCTAGATCCCTGGACCCTGGGATCATGACCTGAACCAAAGGCAGACGCTTAACCAACAGAGTCATCCAGGCACCCTCAGTGGGCTAACATTTCTAAAGAATTTAGGCATCAATGAAAAGACAGTTGTCTCCTGTGGGGCGCCTAAGTGGCTCGGTCAGTTGAGCGTGGCACTCTTGATTTCAGCTCAGGTCATGATCTCAGGGTCATGAGATAGAGCCCCGAATGGTGCTTGTGCTGGGCGTGGAGACTGTTTAGGATTCTGTCTCTCCCTCTCCCTCTGCTCATCCCCACGTCGAAGAAGAAGAAGAAGAAGAAGAAGAAGAAGAAGAAGAAGAAGAAGAAG